>NW_018407539.1:37340-171707 GCF_002113885.1 Mizuhopecten yessoensis
GTTTACCTGAATGGAGGCCAATAAGTACTCACTCCCTATATAAGTTTACCTGTATGGAGGACAAGAAGTACTCACTCCCTATATAAGTTTACCTGAATGGAGGCCAATAAGTACTCACTCCCTATATAAGTTTACCTGTATGGAGGACAAGAAGTACTCACTCCCTATATAAGTTTACCTGGATGGAGGACAAGAAGTACTCACTCCCTTTATAAGTTTACCTGGATGGAGGACAAGAAGTACTCACTCCCTTTATAAGTTTACCTGTATGGAGGACAAGAGGTACTCACTCCCTATATAAGTTTACCCGTATGGAGGACAATAAGCACTCATTCCCTATATAAGTTTACCCGTATGGAGGACAATAAGTATTCACTCCCTATGTATGTTTACCTACTTGGAGGACAAGAGGTGCTCACTCCCTATATAAGTTTACCTGAATGGAAGACAAGAAGTACTCACTCCCTATATATGTTTACCTGTATGGAGGACAATAAGTACCCACTCCTTATATAAGTTTACCTGTAGGGAGGACAAGAATTACTCACTCCCTATATAAGTTTACCCGTATGGAGGACAATAAGTACTCACTCCCAATATAAGTTTACCCGTATGGAGGACAATAAGTACTCACTCCCTATATAAGTTTACCCGTATCGAGGACAATAAGTACTCACTCCCTATATAAGTTTACCTGTATGCAGGACAGGGAGTACTCACATCCTATATAAATTTACCTGAATGGAGGACAAGAGGTACTCACTCCCTATATAAGTTTACCTGAATGGAGGACAAGAGGTACTCACTCCCTATATAACTTTACCTGAATGGAGGACAAGAGGTACTCACTCCCTATATAAGTTTACCTGAATGGAGAACAAGAGGTACTCACTCCCTATATAAGTTTACCCGTATGGAGGACAATAAGTATTCACTCCCTATATAACTTTACCCGTATGAAGGACAATAAGTACTTACTCCCTATATAAGTTTACCTGAATGGAGGTCAAGAAGTACTCACTCCCTATATAAGTTAACCTGTATGGAGGAACATAAGTACTCACTCCATATATAAGTTTACCTGTATAGAGGACAAGCAAGGCCCCTTCGCTAGATTAATTAACCGATAAGATGGGCAGGCTAACAATAGGACTGTTTAATTCTGTTATATTATGGATGTGGTTTTATAGGCAAGGGGTATTAACAAATAACGGGTTTACTTCCCGAAAACCATTTTATGCCTGAATAGGGCATATTTAGGACCACATGTAGCCTACCTATAACTCCTTTACAGTATTTCCTCAACCTAAACCCTATCGAGGTGCCACCTTATCTTAAAGATACATAAAGATACATGAAATATATCAAATAACGAATATATTAACAAACGTTGTGGTTACTAGAAACATGTTGGCCTCGAAACAATAAGACAAGGTCAAAGTACCTCCCCCAAATAATCTTTAACTACTTAAGTGTGTGTAATAAAGTAGGCAAGCGAGGAGGCTATTTGCACCTTATTTGGAGCTGCTACCACTAGCAACGATTCCCGACGTCCTCACATCGCTAATCCGGCACAGAGAGTGCGGTAAGGACCCAACGCAACGAGGTCTACCACACCTTACCATGGCAGTGTATAGGACATAGAGGAGAGTGAACTATCGGTACTTTCCTGGCACGTGTGTAGGGGACTAATAGACAAACTTGATGACAATTATTTCTGTGATGTTATTTTAAAATTCGACACTTCATCAATATCAGAGTGTTGGGTTAAACCGCATGATGTGTTGGAGCTTGAAGGCTTTAATCACTTTCTTGTTCATAGATCAGCCTGTAGAGGAGGAGGCATTGTTATATTCTACAGATCTGAATTGTATAACAAAGTTAATATTGTTGACAATATCCATGATAGTATTGTATGGGTGAAATTTGATATGTCAGGTACTTCAAAGAATCATATATTTTTTGCATTTTGTTACATTCCTCCCGAGAATAGCGTGTTTTACGATCACTATGATACTGACCTATTTCAGTGTTTAGAGGATTCAATTGCAAACTATAATAATATGGGAGATGTATACGTTGTTGGCGATTGGAACACAAGAACCAGTAATAGACATGACTATATAGAAAACGATAATTTGAACAACATGATCGATTATGGCGATGAATCAGAAAGCACTATCCGTAATAGCAATGATAACGAGGTTAATACATTTGGTCGAAGGTTACTAGACATGTGCAAGTCGTCAGGTTTACGAATAGTTAATGGGAGACACCTAGATGGTGCTGTTGGTACATATATTTTTTATAATACAAATGGGAAAAGCTTGATTTATTATTTGTTGACTGATAGTTCACATATGAAAAATAGAACCAAATTTGATTCTGGTCAATTCAATACTTATTCAGACCATAGTCCCATTTCCTTTACTATTACTTCTAGTTTACTCATTTCCACAAATGATGCGGATATTGTTACAGAGAGTGCTACCTCCGGTAGAGAAAATAGTGTGTCAGTTGAATGGAAAGATGAAAATGTACAATTAATTTTTAACAAATTACAAGAGTGAAGTGAGATGATTAATGAAGAAATGGGTGTGGATTTTGATAGTCAAGCCGCAGTTAATGAATGTCTGAACAATATATGTCATATACTAAATGTAGAGAGAACTCTGTTCGGAACTCGGTAGATGGACGCCATGTTAAAGTTTAAGTTGACACACCATGGATTACCCCACAGTGTATTGGTTACTGCCAAACGTAATTATAAAAAACTGAATATCAATCGAAAAGGCAGTATAAGTGACAATAAGGAAATATGTTAGATTTCTTAAAAAAAATAAAAATCCCCGGCAATTTTATAAGTTGTTTAAGAAAAAGCAACCGAACAGAGTTAAATTTACATTGTGTATTGATGACTTTTACTCTCATTTTAGAGATCTTATGGATGTTAGTAGCGACGGCGATACAGATGTACCAGATTTTAATTTAAATCCAGTATACGAGGATCTTGACAGTTACACCACAGCTCAAGAAGTAAATAATGCTATTGAAAATTTGAAGTTGAATAAAAGCTGTAGTGAGGATTTGATAATTAAAGAAAATTTCATTCGTGGGAAAGAAGTAGTGCTGCCATATTTAGAACGATTGTTCAATGCTATTTTTAGATCTGGGTTTTTCCCAGAAACTTGTAATCTTGTATAGTACCAATTTTTAAGAAAGGTTGTGTCACTAATTCAAATAATTATCGTGGAATATCTTTAGTCAGTCGTTTTGGTAAACTATTTACTGGTATTTTAAATAACAGAATTATGGAATGGGAAAAAGAAAAATGTATTTTGACGGATGTTCAGTTTGGATTTAGAAGGGGAAGGTCAACGACCGACGCCATATTGGTTTTATAAACCCTCATTAATAAGAAACTAAAAAATAAGGACAGACTTTATTGTCGTTTCGCAGATTTTCGGAAAGCATTTGATTTCATGGACAGAAGCAAATTGTGGAGTAAATTGATAAGATATGGAATTCGAGGAAATTTAAAAAAAAATAAAAAATCTATGTATGAAAATGTAAAATCATGCGTGAAATTTAACGGCTAGCTGAGCGACCGATTCCCAAACAAATCCGGTCTCTTACAAAGGGATTTTTTGTCACCTGTACTCTTTTCCTTGTATGTAAATGATTTTGAAACTAATTTTATTAATTATAATCGCCCAGTATTGATTTACAAATGCTTAATCTTTCCTATTAATGTTTGCTGATGATATGGTTTTGTTTGCAAGTACTCCAGAAGGTTTGCAAAGTTTGTTAGACTCCCTACAGGAATACAGGTTAGACTCCCTACGGGAATTTAAAGGTTAATGCTGATAAAACTAAAATTGTTGTGTTTAGAAACGGGGGCAATATATAGGAAATAATGAATCCTGGATATACAATAACCATACTGTAGAAATTGTTGATAGTTTCAAGTACTTAGGGATGTTGTTTCATTATAATGGAAAGTTTTTTAAAACACAGAAACATGTCGCAGAACAAGGAAAATAAACTTTATTTTCATTATATTCATCTTTAAGAAACCATTGTTTGAATGTAGAAACGTATTGTTTTATTTTCGATTCACATGTCAACAGTATACTTTGTTATGCGTCTGAAATATGGGGGTTTCATAAAGCCCCGGATGTAGAAAGTGTTCATTTAAACTTTTGTAAAAAATATTAAAGGTACGAAAAACGACATGTAATGATTTAATTTACTATGAGTTAGGAAGATTACCTTTGTTTGTAAGTAGAAAATTAATAGTGTTTAAATATTGGTTGAAATTAAAGCAGACGGCTAATTTGATTTCGAAAACATGTTACGATGAGTGTGTGAGTGAGAATGATTTGATGGTAAAAAATATTAAGACTGAGTTAGCAACCTTAGGACTTACTTACATGTTTGACTCTTCATTACCATTTAATGTTTCTTTTAAAATAATAGAACAGAGACTGAAAGATACTTCCAAACAAAGCATATTGTCAAAAGTAACGGCTTCTCATAAAGGGTTTTTATATCAAAACTGGTTTTTTTGTGGTTTTTTTCCAAGTATTTTATTTCCCCCAGTCAAATATTAAACATATATATAATACTGATAAGTATATACAGATATATATAAATCAATTGATATGAACTGCCAGGGTTGAGGAGCCCTGGAGTCAGTCCCCTAAACAATAGGGAGTCCTCACACAGGAGGGCTCTCATTCATTTTTCTCTAATAATTTTATCTAAATTCAAATATATCAATTTAATAACATTTTTTCATCAATATAACATTCAGAAATTTGATTGGGAAATAAAACATTTGTACATAGAGTATTGGACATCTACATAACAAGAATATACTACCACATTTCACACACAGCACACACATCCAGACGTGTTTACATATACAACAGTATCATAATCACTAAACATAAACAAAGCACTTATACACACACATATACATACACATATACATACGTACATAACATTCACTCCTACGACCTACATACGTACATACACATGCACGTACATACACACTAGCATCAGCAAGTATGCATGCACTTACATCGTATACATGTATGTAAATACAAACATACATGCCCATTATTGCAGGTTTCCATATAAGCACCAGAAAATACATATAAGGTTCATGCACTCTACTAACCCGTATTGTGTTGTTTTTGGAGAGAAAAATATCAATCAACAAAAAGACAAATTTTAGTATACAAATAATCTCAAAATAAATCCTTCCATTCCATCCATCTTTGATCAAATGTTTCATTGTATACATTTTTACTGATAAAGCTTTCTCAATATTATATCTGAATGCAAGAAAATCATTCAAACCATTTAAACTTAACTACTGTTTTTTTCTGGACACAGTATATATATAATATTTTGTAAACAAAATTATGTAGTAAATGGGCGTAGGAGCATTTTCAGTAATTCAACAAGTATTGTTTCCCACTTAAAATCAATGATTTTCCTTATTCTGATAAATAATCTCTCTTTTAAATCTTGCCATAGCTTTAAGGACTGCGGACATCCCCAGAATATATGTTCTGTAGTTTCTATTTGTATTTTACACATATTACAGATATTGTCATTTGACATCCCAATAGTATTTAAATAGTTTTTAATTGGGAGGATACCATTCTGTAATCTGTATTGAAACAATTGCAGTGTTGTGTCTTTTGTAACTTTAAAGACAATACTATATGAACTTTTCCAATTTGTATTTCTAAAATTTTCTTTCAATACCCATTTTCTTTCCGCTGTATTTACTAATTTAATTTTACTATTAAATATGTCATACATGTCTTAACAACCTTTTTTATCTTTATGATAATATAAATATGACTCGGTATGAAGAGCCTCTCCAAAGTGGTTTCTGCAGTTAAGTTATAATTTAATTGTTTACAACATTGCCTAATAGACTGGCATATACTATGATAAATCAAGAAGTTTCAAGAGTTTATATTGTATTTCAGTTTAAAATTTACAAAAGTTAAAAAACCGTGATTTTGCTCTAATAGATCGCAAACATTTTTAACACCCCGATCAAACCATTTTCGGTCAAAAAAGACTTTTTGCCAATACCAAAAAGTGGGTTATACCAGATAGAGAGAGTTAAGAACTGCTTAATAGATTTTACTTGTACATGTGTTACTTCTGAAACATTTACCCATACCTTAAAAACATCCTTCCAAAACATATTACTAGTCTTATTTTTTTTTTAATAAAATCAATTCCCATATCTGATATATTTTCTACTGGAAAGTGTTCTGCTTCAAAAATATGTATCCAGCTTTTACCATTATTTTTCATAAAGGGTTTTTATATCAATACTTGATAGATAGTCATTGTATTCAATTTTATTTAAGTAAACCTATTGGAAATAAATACAAACAAATGTTAACTAAATTTAGGATATCGTCTCATAAATTAAATACAGAAATTGAAAGACATCATAACGTCACACGCAGAAACAGGATTTGTAACAAATGTAATTTGAGAGATATAGAATTTTGATTTGTCCATTTTATAGCGATCTCAGGCATATATTAATCCAACAGTATTATTACAGAAAACCCTCGAATTTTAAATGAATACAACTTCTTTGTATGAATAATGTTACAGAGCTATCCAATTTAGGAAAATATTTATATTTAGCATTTAAGGGGCGTTAATTTAAGGTTTATGTATTGTGGTGTTTCATAACTGTAATGTGCTAATTAAGTATTGTTATATGCACATTATTGAACGGTGTTTATGTATACTGTGATGTCACTCTCCCGTCTATTCTGATTGTGTTTAGAGAATGTTGAATACATGGTATGAAGAGCTTTTGCTTATAATAAAGAGGTGTTTATATGGTCAGATCATAATGGTTAGATAATGAGTAAGAGCGCGGTTGTGCTCCGATATTATGTTATCGGTTCGCGAATATTCATGAACATGTAAAGACACAATTCCTCTTAATTGTCTCGTGCGAGGACTAAAGGCGTAAGTAATACTCATTATTCAGGATTTCTCTAATCACGGCGAGACTAACGTGGTAAAGTATAAATGCCTTACTCCCGATGGACACCCCAGGCCATACGTAACAAGATTAATGCATTAGGTCCATACGAAAAAGGCAATCTATTTGCGTCAATAATTTATTCAGGCGATGGTTTAGTACATGATAACTACCCTCCTTTCAATGATAATACTAATAATCGTCTCTCCTAATTATCAGACTAGCATAGTAGTTATACATGGTAGAGAACTCAGACAGGCGAAGTGTTAATATTTTATCTCTGTTATATTGTAGTCCACGGTGTTTTTATTATGCCTGTCCTATATGTCACCCCAATAACAGACGACAGCTAGAGGCGGCTTCAAGTGGGTTTGGTGGACTGAAACCAGGATAATGATGGTTATGACCTTACTGCACTGGAGTTTCCGGCCTCCTTATATAATGGGACTGTAGGCAGTGAATGATTTTCGTACCGAAGTCAATTCTATTGCATTGACACAAAGTCAAATCATATCTTTGATAGCAATACTGTAACATTCAATTCAATTTCAATTTCAACATATTTTCACAATTTTATTGGACATCAGGATTTTATCCGATATTAAGTTATCTCCATTATTCAATACATATCGTTCAATTAACATCTGGTAAGGGATAAAAACGAAAATAATGTAATTCACAATAAGATGAAGGTTGTCATTTGTCTATATCTATCACACGTTTAACTTTAATTTACATTTGTAGATTAAATTTTCCGTTTTTGGAATATTGATACAATTCACGGTGTGTGATACATTAACAGTTGTGGTCTGGGGTTGATGTTGCGGTATCTGTGCTGTAACATTCAAGTGAGGTGGCACTTTAAAAGATGCCGTTGGAAGCAAGGTCCCACTACAAACAGAACACAATACATGAGGATAAGCGCACAACCAACACCAGGGTCTCTGACTTAGATGTTCCCGAGCTCATCACGCATAGTCGTTCAGGAATCGATTGCGCACTCAGCTTATAGCCACACATGTTGAAGCGCACGCTGTTTCTACATTGTTGTTTAAAATCGAGCAGCAGTACAATGTATTCTGATAAGTAAACACTTCATGAAGTATATATGAAAAACCTTTAACAAGAAACCCAAACTGTTCCACCACGATGATATAAACCTATTCATGTATGGAGGAATGAAACCGCTAGATTGATCGAAAAATAAATTGTGATCATGGCCTTGGCGTTGTACCCAGAACACCAGCTCAATATATGAAGTTCGATAAAAATCCTACGTTTCTTTGGGTTTTTATGAGTATTTTTTGTCTGAAAGCCTAGTGTAGATAGCTCTCTCTTTAACAATCAAAATGCTTCATTTTTTTCTCTTCACAAAGTATAAGAGATCATTGGAAACACAAGTTTCTCACAATTTTTCTGTTTACAGAAGAGAGTCATATGATATGTATATTTTCAGCTATTCTTTATCAGTAATGCTTAAAACCCTTGTTTCCCCTTTCCGACCATATCTATGCAATGCCTGTGAGTGTTATCATGGTTTCAGCTACAACATACGGATAAACGGTATTATTAAAGGCTACCAAAAATACAAGTATTTATGTATTTGATTAATTGCCAATGGCAACTTGTTAAATGCGGACATTGTTTGATATTTCCCTGTCGAAGCCAATAAGATTGATAGTTTCACGCACGACCAAACAAAACAATGTAGGGTCCTGCTTTAATTCTTTGTTATTTTCTGAACCAGATGACAATATTTTAATGAATGTCTATTTTTTTTATATGTAGGTTACCATGACTTCAATAGGTAAACAATATGGGTTTGTTTTCGTATTGCATATTTTTCATCGGGGTTCATTTAAAACAGGTTTGTAAAATACATTTGAATTGCGTTCCATTTTCTACGGCTCCACGGTTTCACCTACACTGGTTTAAACCGATTCCAGTTCTATTTTACGGGGGTCCGTTTCCTACGTTACACCGGCATACGACATGGTGATACAAGACACACCGGCAAGCTCCCACAGCGCTGGAATACGACACAGCGGTAATTAACTGCCAGTAAACTCCAATCCCATACGACACTCCTTTAACTACCGGCAAATTATGACCTGTTTGTTTGAGAAACAGCAATTATGTCTAATATAGTTGAGTAGTGTTCTTTCTTCCGTGAACTTCTGTTCAGGAATAGAGTTTGGTAACGAGTCCGCTTGAGGCCAATCCTAACGAACTTATGGGGTTACGCAAATTAGCTTTTGAATTATCCCTGCACGAATATGTTTTCCGTACTTACACTGATAGGTGGGAGATCACACACCTTTGTATATCGTGACACTGTGCCATTTGGCTAGCGGTGATAGTTTGTCACCTCTAGGTTCATTTTGTAATACCGTGCGTTATTTGTGTTCTTTTAATTCCGGTATTTTGTTACAGAACACTGATCTGTTTGTTGTCCTATTTCGCTGCCATATTGACGGAAGTGGTTATATTTTGTTAGCCGCTTTGCTATAGGCTGTTCGTCGCGGGCTCAACCAATCGTTCGTCTCGTAGGATTTTGTTTAGTGGAGTCTTGTGGTTAGAGACTATTTTCTCGGGTATTTAACCGGGTAATTCGAAGTGTTCTTCTGCTGGATAACCTAACTACTCGGTAGTGAAGCGGACGTAAAACCAATAATTCAATTAGGTGTTCGGGGTTTTGTCTTCTGGTCGGCCGCCGACTGTACTTCTTTCCTCTACTCACAGATGAGATAAGCCTCCCTATTGTTTCGTTCCATCAGCGGGATGTAGCCTTATAGGAGTCCGTTCTCAAGTCGTTCCGCCAGCGGAATGTGTCTGTAGCACATAGCTTTTGGGTAGGGGGTTGGACATAATGTAGTGTGTAGTTTTGGGAAGTTGCCTGTATGATGGAGTTTTAGTATTGAACTTATATTGGGTTGGACGAGTGGTTATAACGCATACACGTGATGACCCTCACTTATTTATATGTAGAGGAACACCTTTACAGGGGGCTTGTTATACCTAGGGCACACCGGTTTCATATTTATTCTATACCTTATTCACTTGTCAACTTTGTACTTTATCTCTCCTTTACGTTGAGATTCGTTGATAATTATTAGCCATTTTTGGCCTATTTGATAACTCTATATACTAATCAGTATCTGGTACATGAAAGGGTTATCTCAACCCATTGGTGTTTGTACATTATTACATTATAGTATTATTAGAACTAAGGCTAATGACCAAAGCTTGTATCGTTTCATCGTAAATATCATCATCTTTTTGTTAATATATTAAATTGTTAAACTTTATATACAGCTCTTTGTGGTGTGTTTTTTCACTCTATGCCATTGGCACACCGAACCTGGGCGTACAATTGGGTGGCGCCACTTCGAAATCCTTCGAAATTAGAACACAACGCGAATGTGTGGCGACACCCTCTTGTAAATGCCCCTAGCCCAATTACAGTGTAATGAAGTCAAATATATTTACAGATGAAGGTAAGACAACAACAGACGCACCTCACAAAGTGTAACACAGATACAGTTTGCCAGAAAACGAATTACACTGCATCATACAGCTGTTTCATGCTGATAGGACTCCTTTGTGATGCTAGAGGCCAACATGTTTGGTATCAAAATCAGTCTTAATGAACTATTGTCGAAATAGAAGAGAAGGTGCTAAAAACACCTTAATTTTATGAATTTCAAAATATTAGAAAAGTGAAGGTTGATATGTGATCATATAAATATTATTATGTTTCTGTCTATCATTATGGGATAGCTGTCCATTATTTTGGTGAAGCACCTAGCGATATTAATCATTCTGACACTCTAATCTAACACATAGTCCAGTCTGTCACACCAGTTTGTGACACTGTTCTAATCGTCCATTGTTAAGGATGTACATCTCTACATAACTCATCAGAATACTCTTTAAAAACTACGCCAGATATGTTGTCGTAGCCGCAAGCCTTTTTTTACATCTGTTTGTGTAAGTGCCTTCTGAACATCAGTACAATTCAAAACAGTTAGCAGGCAGTCAAATTCATTTTTTACATATATTTGAGGAAGATCACAATCGTCGTTCATACAGAACACACTTTTGAAGAAAGCGTTAAACATATCTGCAGATTCAACATTGTTGGAAGAAGACGATGAACAGTTTGAAACAGAGTCTGGGACAGTCCCCTCCTTCCGCTTTCCTTTCACAAATCCCCCAAAACGTTTGGGATTGTCTTTTATAGAATGTTCAACATTGGTGATATAATCATAGTATTTAGATGTTTGGAGTGATTTGAACTCCTGTCGTAGAGAAGAAAAAATAGCATACTCAGAAGAATCACCTCGACTGATTCGGCGGCCATTTTGAATATCTCAAAATTGTGTATTTCTTGCACTGTACGTCCTGCTAAAATTCCATTTTTTTGACGTAACATCTTTCCCTAAAAGTGTCATTGTATCACAATTTTTAAACGTAGCAAGTTCATTTTTGCTGTGTAAGTTTTAAATGTTCTATATTATGAAAGTATTATACAACAAAGAGGGAAAATGTACAATATTGGTGTTTTACTAATAATGTATGTCAACTGAAGCGGATTTGGTGTTTTATCCCGCAAAAGGTAAAAAACATAAACCAAAGATAATATAGCAAAAAACTAAGAACACAGACCCCCATTTACTTGACTATTTTAGGAGCATAAACACATTTTTTTCGATCCATTAAATATAAGTAAAAGTGTTAAATACAAGAACTTTTTATATCAATCGTTAAATCTGCGAAAAAAAGGTGAAATATTGGTATATTTGCACTTAAAAATGGGGGTAGGGGTGTTACTGCACGATTTCTCTACCCGACTTGATTTCTCACCTGGCTTGGAAATCATACTGAAATTTCTGCGTTCACAACACGATTCCTTATCCCTGCAAGCTTTTTTCTCGGTTAAGAAATCGTGCAAAACAAATGGACATAGGTGACACGTTTTGTCACCCGGCATGATTTCTTACCCAACTCTCAATCTCACTTGGGGTATTGTTTGCTTGATTTCATCCTTGGTGTCCAACTACTTGCCTAAATGTATATGTATTGCATGTAGATGAGCTGACATGATTCCAAATGACTAGTAGTTGAATGCACAACATGCCTGATATCTTTCGATTGTTTTAGATATCAATCTATTTATTCATTCACGTTTAACTACGCAGCAGAAGTCTTAAAAAATTATCAAAGATTGAATTAGACGATGAAAAAAATGATAATGTTGCCTGGTTGGTATTTCTGTATCAATAACACGACTGTCCCACCTGTCCTCTCATACACATACGCGTGCAGTACACTGCAGGGGCACACACAAACACACACACGCACACACTCACACACACAAAATCAATTTTGTATAAGCGGCGGGTGCCTACCCGCTATCCCTTTCCGAGGGTAAAAGGGAGGGGCCATATAGCAGAAATAGAGGTGAACCGGTAAAATCCTTATTAAGGAAGAATGAAGAGATATTGTCTTAATTTACTCTGGAGCAATCTTTAGACAATCGGACTTATTTTGTATAAGCAATGGGTGTCGCCCCTTAAGGAGAGAGAGGTAGGGTCAAATAGCAGAAATAGAAGTAAACCTTTAAATACTTCTTCTGTAGGATTAAAAGGGGCTTTGTCCAATTTTGTCTAAGAACAACCTTAGGACAATAGGACTTATTTTTATAAACGAAGTGTGTAGCCTCCCTTGGGGTAGAGGGGTGAGGCCAAATAAGAAATAGAAGTTAACCGTTTAAATTCTTCCTCTTCTGTAGGATTAAAGGGTAATTGTTCAAGTTTGTTCATGAACAACCTTAGGACAATGGAGCTTAAAATCAAGTCTGTAGCTTCCCTAGGGGTAGAGGGCCAAGACCAAATAAATGTAAACCTTAAAAATCTTTCTTTATATGCAGGAAAAAAGGATTTGTCAAATTTTGCTCAGATTAGACAAATAAATTAATGATACTACAATTTGCCGTGGGGCGAGTGAGACCTTGAAGGGATTTTAGTCGTAACTTTAAACCATTTGGTATCTTTACATTTTAACCATGTATACTTTAATTGGACATTGTCATACAAAAACCTCGGTGCTTCCTGTATTTGGTCCATCCACATCCCCAGGGCTGACTCTGGTAGCATGTGTGTGTCTCTGTGATCCAATTATTGTAAAAGTTAAAATCACAAAAACTGCCTACGGAAACAGTCACGGGTTCCTTGTGTACGGTTAAACAAGGACATCTTAAAAGCAATTATAATTAAGATAGATGTGTTCTATTTAAAATCAATTAGCATTCTCCAATCACACGCGACACAATATTGTAGTTATCTTGTTGATGTTGCTTGTCATCGCATCGCGTTATTTTACATAGCTTCCCAAACTTTCCACATTTGCAATGATATTAAAAATATCGTTAGCATGATTCATAAGTGCCACTTACGGTCTATTTGTTATGCATGTTTCATACAGGTTTAATATAAAAGGTCGTAAATGACACTTACGACCTTCCCATAAGGATGTGTTACACATCTCTTCCGTATCAAAAGGTCGTAAATGGCACTTACGACTTTTCAGCTCAGATTTGTCATAAAATTCGTCCAACTTTAAAAGGTCTTGAGACCATGTTTTGTCTATTTCGCAGCTTTAAAAATACAAATATGAAGAGATTCTAGCTGAAATCACAAATTGATATTATAAGAGACACATTACTAATTTTTGGTCAAAATCGGTTGACTAAAAGTTATACTACATAGTTTACCCTTATAACTTATAAATATTGTTTTGACAGAATGTCACTTACGATCTTTTTAATTCTATGACGTCGAATTATTTAACCCTAATAGCCAAATTTACTTAATAGACAATATGAACTTACTAAAGCAGAAATGATAACAGTTGCTCAGGAAGGGCAGATAAATTTCTTTTTTTATAGCAAATTTATCAAACTGTTGTAAAACATATCTTGTTTGGAAACATTAAACAAAGATATAAAGATATACGTAATGTATTAGAAGAAAAGAACTAATCTACAGCCTTTTCTAGAATCATCTAGAAATATATATTTGGTCAAATATATATACATGTGTACATGTGTTGTGTAGGGTAAATCCGCTGTGTTTACATTTCCTCGACATGTGCCTTGTTTATCAGAGTCGGGCCATTTCTACTGTATTCTGTTAAAGATATACGTAATGTATTAGAAGAAAAGGACTAATCTACAGCCTTTTCTAGAATCATCTAGAAATATATATTTGGTCAAATATATATACATGTGTACATGTGTTGTGTAGGGTAAATCCGCTGTGTTTACATTTCCTCGACATGTGCCTTGTTTATCAGAGTCGGGCCATTTCTACTGTTTTCTGTTAAAGATATACGTAATGTATTAGAAGAAAAGGACTAGTCTACAGCCTTTTCTAGAATCATCTAGCATAACTTCGCACTAAATGGTCCATACTCGGAGGTAGTACAAATCTAATAGACAATTCCTGATTAACAACAAACCATGGTCCTTTCGTATTTCCTGCATAATTACACTGCCACCACTACTGGTTTAGGTTAACCGGAAATGTTGGTTACTTTATCATCCGTTTCAGTAATTTGTCTATATCTTCATCAAGATATAATCTTCTGTAGCATGTGTTGCATTAACCAGCATGTCGTTATATTGAAAATCGTTCACAATCATGTGACAAACACTCGTCATCTGCCGGGAGTTACATGTTATATAATTTCACTATATTAGAATATGTGTAGGAAAATCATGTGCATTTAAAGTTCAATCATTTTATCTGAATCTTACGTTTTAACAATGATTTCAAGATTTTAACAATATGCATTCTTGCAAGACAGACTTTTAATCTTTAGACACACGAATCCCGTGCCGTTTTTAACTCCATTACTAGTGCATTGTTCAATAGCTATCCATTCCTATTGCATGTACTTTTAATAAAGAAAAACCTCGAACTGTCCATTACGTAAGAAAGTAAATATATTTCGGCTCCATGTGTCTCAATCAGTTAATTTTCTCCCAAAATGGACAGTTATCGGCCTTTTCCTCTATTTTAATGACTTATTCACTGTGTTGCATTAACCTTAGAACAATGTTAATCGAGTATCTTGCCTGGATTGGACGAAACATCTTGACAAGCGCTAAATGTTGAGCAAGAAACTCCTACCTTTGGAGAACATGATTTCGCCTGGGGATTGTTTTATGTGTATCCGTGGTGCCGTTATTTTTGTCTTGATTTACCTTCCGTTCAAAGGCCGAACATAAGTTGTGACGTCAAGTTTTATTTTTGTTACATTTTTATATCTTCGTAGAACGCACTCTTAGATTCATGTTTGTAGACGTAGACACAACTTACCACTATGAACACTTTCTGCCGTTTTATCATTGTA
This sequence comes from Mizuhopecten yessoensis, assembly GCF_002113885.1. Taxonomy (NCBI): domain Eukaryota; kingdom Metazoa; phylum Mollusca; class Bivalvia; order Pectinida; family Pectinidae; genus Mizuhopecten; species Mizuhopecten yessoensis. The sequence continues at coordinate 52,801 of NW_018407539.1, forward strand.
GGTAAAGTGATACCGCTGTTGGAGAATGCTGTGGCCAACGCCTCTATTCTCACAATCCTTGCCATCACCATAGAAAGATTCAACGCCATATGCTTCCCTTTGAAGAGAACTCTCAAGTTCAATGTCAGGGCGGTTGCCAAGGTGATGGGAGTGATCTGGGTTGTGGCCTATCTGACGGCAATGCCCTTTGTTTTGATGACGTCAATAGAAGACGCGATCTTCTACGACGGGACGCCCTGTCAGGTGTGTCGTACGAAGGTCGAAGAACCGTGGCACTATGGATACCTTTTGTCCATGCTTTCTATTTTCTTTATCGTACCTCTCTTCATTCTCGTATTGATGTACGCCAAAATCATCCGGTGTCTTATATATAATTCGGCGTCAATATTATCACGCAAAAACCCAAGCTTCATATATAACATGCGGACTCGTCACCAGGTGGTGCGCATGTTAGTGGCTATAGTGGTGCTGTTTTTTCTATCAATGTTTCCAATAAGGGTGATGACATTGTGGATTATATATACTCCACCGAGTAATGTGGAGGCCCTTGGCATGGAGGGTTACTTCAACCTCCTAGCTTTCGTGCGTGCCATGTTCTATCTCAACAGTGCTGGTAACCCGGTCATCTACAGCTTGACCTCTACAAAGTTCAAACTCGCCGTCCGAAGGGTTTGGGGTACGTACAGCCCCGTTAGTGGACAACGGCTCTACAAGAAGACGCAGCACATAGAGGGGAGAGACATGATTCTCAAACGCTCTACAACAAACCAACTCGACACTAATAGTAACAATTCACGTAGAATCTGTATAGAAATATCCTTCCACTCGATTTAGTATAAATTGTTTATATCCTTCTTAATAACAGAGCAATATTTCAACTACATCAAGTTTTGCTTATAAACAGAATCCAGAAACAAGCATATGAAGCTTACATGTATCCGTCTCAATTCGATTTGAACATCTTGTGTTTTTCTTAATGTTATTATATATATATATTAATACTAAGATAATTAGCTATTTAAAAAAAAAAAAAAAAAAAAAAGTCTTTTATAACATGCTTATACCTGTATAATTGTTCGACAAATATATAATTTATTGTCGTGTGTTATTTTACTGGATTTTGTTTTTATTAAAATTTCTAAACTAATATAAATTACTATTTTCATACTTTTAAATTCTAGATATTTTGTTGTGAATTGTTTTTGAGCTTGACTTTCCGAGAGAATTGATTTATTAATATAATTGTTATAATAAGATATTTATAAAGACATGAAGAATTGTAAACCCCCTGAAAACTTCAAAAAATATGGATGGAACCTTAATATGGGTCCAATTTCATGTGCCAATCTTTTATCTAATTAATAAAAATAGTCAATACGCCCAATTACTCAATAATCCTTGATGTATTCTCAATCCGGTTTCAATCAAGTTCAAGTCTCATTTTGATCTAGTGTATAGGGCTTTTGTTATATTTAACAAATGAGAATCAATTTTGAAAGCAAACACGCATCTGAAAAATGTGTCAAAAAACTAGATGTTTGTTGTTAGCAGAGCTTTTAAAAAATTACCAAATAGGAAGCGACAATTTTGAAAATGTGCATTTCTTGCCCTTCGCGAAAGGCCAAAATTTCACCTTTTTTGACACTAGATTAATCACTTAAATCGTCAGTGTCAGTGAGTGTGTCATCATTGTAAATTTTAGCAAGTTCATTTTTGATGTACGGCTTTGTTTTGTTCAATATTAAGAAATTAATACTCAATAATGTGGAAGTTTACACATTTTGGTATTTATTTGACACATTTAGTGTAAATGAAGCACTTTTGATTTTTGGCCCCGAAATGGTGAAAAATAACACAAACAATAATGGGACAAAAAAAGAAGCACACGCAACCCCCATTTTTATTGCTGTTTTAGAAAGAGAAGACATTTTTTTTATTTGCTAATATTTGAAAACAAAGTTTAATAGCAGAACTCTTTATATCAAGCGTTAAATCTGAAAAAAATGGTGAAAAAATGAGTATTTTGTCATAAAAAATAGGGGGTAGGGGTAACTGAAATTGCTTTTCTGAGTTTAAAGAGTAAGTTAAAGAAATTTTACTTCCATAATTTAAAAGAAAATACTATTTTTGTCAATTATTGAAACATTCATACATATCTGATAACACACTTGGAAGATTTTGTATGAACTTGTCCTGCAAATTGTCAAAACAGCAAAAAATGGTATCTTTGACCGATCAAAGCACAAAAACGAGCACACGGACATATTTATTTACTTTTCAATTTTCTGCTATGCCATAGACTCCCTTTTCCAAAAATACAAATGAGAAAACAGGTTTAATACCGAGGTGTACTGTACATCCGTAAAATGCGTTACTTTTTTCCTACTTTCAAATTCTAGACATTTTGTTGTGAATTGTTTTGAATTTGACTGAGAGAATTTATGTATTTAACATTTATATAACATAATATATATTATATAACATAATATATAGATAACATAATATATATTAGATAACATAATATATATTATATAACATACTATATATATAACATAATATATATATAACATAATATATATAATGACAAGAAGAATTGTATTCCTCTGAAGGTTTTATTTCAATAAATATGAACTGAAACTTAATTTCGATCAAATTACATGCGCACATTTCCAGAATGCTTTAAACAATATGTTTTCTTTGGTCAAATTAATAGAAACAGCCATTAACTGTCATTGCCTTAATAATCCTTTTGTCATTAATGGTAGATTACGTTTTTATAATATTATCCCAACACTGCCGCCAGTGTCACGTTTTGTATTATCCACAACGTGTTACTTTCTGTAACAATTCCGCCGCTGACACCAGTTCAAATTAATTGAACAACACAATAAGTACATTAATATTTACACTTTATTTACAACACAAGTATTTTAATCCGTCATATGATTTAAAAGTGTTCACCATTGTGAACGCAATCTCTCCACTCTAAGCTAATCTCCTACAATCAACTGCAAGACTACACAGACATAAGACTACAACTAAAACGACTATTCTAACTAACTTCCTACTTCTCCAACTTTGTAACTCTCCTCTATGTCTATAGACCTCTCAACTCGGTCTCCCTAACTCAACCTTTTCTCTCCAACTCTCCAACTCTACTCCTCTATCCCAACTCCCTAACTAGTTCTACTCCTCTGTTCCTACTCCCTAACTCTACTCTTCTGTTCCAACTCCCTCAATCTACTCTTCTGTTCCTACGTCACAGACTAGACCTCCCCCCACCTAGACTACAGACGGTCACACTAATGTACAGATCCTAAACTATATCACAAGCACAATTATCTACGGCTACTTAGCTACTATCTTCAAATAAAACTCTGACACTGACCACGAGCCAAGGCTAATAAAATGCATAGCTAATCATCTGTACACTTTGAACAATTAAACGGCTACTAAATTCGTAACACTACCATACAGCCGCAGTCTAGCGGCCAATTTACATGATCACTGTGGACTCCGACGTTCATCTAGGAATTGATGTATCATCTGACCTAAACTGTTCAAATGCTGTTGAAAAAGCCTGTAGAAAAGGGAGAAAGATGTCACATGCTATTACTCCTATGGGACCAGACTGTGCACACACTACACCGCTTACATCTGTAAACATTTAAAAGAAAGTAATACATGTACTACCTACCGTATTGTATGGGTCGGAAATGTGGAATAAATGAACGGCGAAAGAAAACAACAATTAGATGTATTCAAGCATTACGCAGCAAAAATGATTCTGAATGTGAGGAAATCTTCGAGATCGGATATGTGTGAAACGATTCTAGACATTAACAGAATTAATAGTGAAATTGAAAAAAGGAAACTAAACTTTCTACAGTGTCGAATCAGTAGCTCGCCAAATAGTACAACAAAGGATATCTTCATTCATAGACTCTTGAAATTCTTAGAACATGATGAAAGGTCAAAGAAACAGGGTGGATTCGTGTCAGATATAGTTGACATTCTTCAAAAATACAAATTAACATCGTATATAATTATGTCGCTATGGTGAAGATGGATACTTTCCAGCACGACGCGAGTGGAAATACATCGTGAAAACAGCGATAGATATACGCGAAAACACACTACTGAAAGCAAGAATGAACAGTGATCATGATTTTAGTCGTTTTAAAAAATATATACATTTGACATAAAGTGAACCGTATAATTTGTTAAAGTTACAAAACATGGACAAGAAAGTCATACTATATATATCTGATCTGAAAAAAATTGTTTTTATTCTATATATATATATATATATTTGTAATTGTTTTATTTTTCCAGATAAATCATCAGCATAAAAGCAATCAACATCATCATACACATTGAGTCACATACTTATCTTTTATAAGAGATTTTAATGCTGACACAGATAAAGTTTCACGCATAAGATAAACATCTTGCTCTATAAATGTATTGTTTCATAATGAGTAATATAAGATTGTCTGTTGTGTAGTATATTTTTTTTATTGTTGTGCATGCCAAAAATGAAAGTTTCTTTATTAAAAGTAAATGGAATCAATAGCGCATCTTATACAAATTCCATGTTCTCAAAAAATGACTGCACTTCTCTGCACTCCCAAAATAAATGTATTACTGTTTCTATTTCTGTTTACAAAAGAAACAGTGTGGACTATCAGTTAAACCAGTTTTGAATAAATATGGACTTGTTGTTAATATGTGTTGTTTTATTCTGTATTGTAGCGTATGTAATTTTAAGCTTTTAGTAACTCGGAAAGGGGTTGCATATATACTTCTCCAAGTTTCTTCATCTATTTCAAATATGTTGTTCCACTTTCTTTTTCCGGTAGGAATAGTGTTATTTCGACTCTGCACTCCCAAAATAAATGTATTACTGTTTCTATTTTTGTTTTACAAATGAAACAGTGTGGACTATCAGTTAAACCAATTTTGAATAAATATGAATTTGTTGTTAATATGTGTTGGTTTATTCTGTATTGTAGCGTATGTAATTTTAAGCTTTTAGTAACTCGGAAAGGGGTTGCATATATACTTCTCCAAGTTTCTTCATCTATTTCAAATAAGTTGTTCCACTTCCTTTTCCCAGGAGGAATAGTGTTATTTCGACAAAGTATATATATGTTGTAGAAATCTTTCGACCCGTTACTCAGACGTAATCAGGCATTTCTTCACGGACTGAAATGTGACATTCATATTAAGGGACACCTTCATGGACAAAGTAATAAAAGACTATGGTGTTCAACCGTATCTGCTCTTGTCTCAAATGGCAGAAGAGGAACTTGTAGTAGCTCTATTCAAAGGAACCATAGACAATCATGATTTTGATAACAAAACTCTGTGCTGTGAATTTGTGCAAGACAGTGCCTATTTCCTTTGGAAAGCAGCACAGATATATGTCAACGCTGCAGATCTAGTATAATGTAAACTTTACCAGATTGAATGTAAGGGTGCATACACCCTCCCGCAAAGAACAATGATAGTGTGAACGATAACGAAATATGTATTAACCACAATTTGTACATTGCATACTTTTCTTATTCTTAATTTTGTATTATACACTCTCATTTTTGAGGAATAAAAGAAAGATGGAACATGTGTACAATCTTTGTCTTAAATGTCCCCTTTATGTTAAATAATAAACATTGAAATCCAAAATATTTTTCTTGTTTTGTGGTGAAACGAAGGAAGTAGACCCAGCCAGTTGGATGTTACGGGAGTTGTCATACAAATATTGACCACTTATATTACGACTACTGCTATTATTGAACAAAAGGGACTCCCTTTGTCCAGGAAGGTTTCAAACTGGTTAAATATTTTTAAAGCGTGTATCCCCGTTTCCCACATTTAACCAGATTTTTTTTATTGTCTCTGGGATACACAATATATTTATACTTACTTCGCCCTGAGATCCTTCACACATATGCATACATTTTATTTTAAGGATTTACCAAAATTTATTCATATGTCTAAGCGTTAAAGGACACATGAACATTTTGCACTGATAAAATATTCGATTACCTTGGCCCATTGATCTTAATGAAACTATCTAAAACCTCGTCTCAAGTACTTACAGAGAAATCTTTTAAAATAAACCATTGCCTTTCCTTACTGAGTTGTATCCATCTGCGCTAAATGGGACCACACCTTTCATAAATACAACGTTGTATCTACTTGACTAGGAAATGTTTAATGCATGCGAAACAACGATAGAATACCAAAGTGTGACCAAAACCGTGAATCTTATTCAAAATCTATAAAACTGGACTCCACGACCCCCGCCATGTAAATCTATAATCAGTACGTCAACTCCAAGTGATGCCATGTCCTCAAAATGAAATCTGGTAGATGTAGTGAAAACGAGACCGCAAGGAACACTTGGGTATAACCAATAACGTCAATATTCAGATCATACAAATACATAAAAATAAATAGTTTACACTATGATGATGGCGACAAACAAACTTGTTCATAGTCATCTTTAACCCAAGCATTACTGGGTTTTAAGGTGTCGTCTTTGAAATATTTACCTTAGTATTCAAAAGTATACGAAGAGTTACTTTATTCGGATTAAGGTCCAGGATTGGTTTCAATATCGCCACATCAACCGAGAATCAAGAATAATATTAGAGAGAAATAGTTAATAGTTCTTCCTTTAATTATTTCCACCATGACAACCATGTAACTACGAACTACAAACTCAATATCGATTTGTGACCCAACCGACAAATCTGTTGGTCGAGAAGTTTGGTTTACTGGTGTCAGAATCATTGGTGGTTTATGTACATTGACCTAGCGCTTACCCCATAAGCTCCCATGACCAGTACGCTCGGACTTCTCCCCATTAGCCCCGAGTACGCTTGGACTTATCCCCATTAACCCCTAGTACGCTTGGAATTATCCCCATTAGCCCTCTGTACGCTCGGACTTATCGCTATTAACCACTAGTACGCTTCGACTTATCCCCGTTAGCCCCCAGAACGCTTGGTCCTATCCACATTAACCCCCAATACGCTTGGACTTATCCCCATTAACCCCTAGTACGCTTCGACTTATCCCCGTTAGCCCCCAGTACGCTTGGACCTATCCACATTAGCCCCCAATACGCTTGGACTTATCCCCAATAGCCCCCAGTACGCTTGGACTTATTCTCAATAGCCCACAATACGCTCGGACTTATCCCCATTAACCCCCAGTACGCTCGGACTTATCCCTATTAACCCCTTGTACGCTTCGACTTATCCCCATTAGCCCCCAGTACGCTTGGAATTATCCCCATTAGCCCCCTGTACGCTCGGACTTATCGCTATTAACCACTAGTACGCTTCGACTTATCCCCGTTAGCCCCCAGTACGCTTGGACTTATCCCCATTAGCCCCAGTACGCTCGGACTTATCCCCATTAGCCCATATTAGCACCCATGAACAGTACGCTCGGACGTATCCCTATTAGCCCTCAGTACGCTCGGACTATCCCTATTAGCCCCCAGTACGCTTGATCTTACCCCCAATAGCACCCATGACCAGTACGCTCGGACTTATCCCCATTCGCCCCCAGTGCGCTTCAAGTCAAGTTAAGTCAATTTTATTTAACGTCGATATGATTACAAAGATAAACACAAGCTCGTTTAGTGAGCTCATACATAAAAAAGGATTCATTAATTAAACAAGATATGGTCATGCTGTAAAAGATACAAATAGAGAGGAAGCATCCAATAAAACATTTGATTTTAATTAAATAAGAATAATAAGATTAGTTAATGCGGTAAAAGTGGCATGTCATATTTATCACATTTTGAATTTAATTTATTATTTGATCACATTTGCTTATAATTTTAATTTGATTTGAGATAAAGGAAATATATACAAAACTTGAGAAAAGATACTACAGTGGAACATGGTCAGCTCCAAGGGTTGGGGAGCCCCTACCAGCATGGTATGCTCGACCTGCACCCTAGTAACTCAGGATTTTGTTATTCTTATTTTCTTATTAAGGGTCATATATTCAACATATCACAGGCTGATAGTATATCATACAAATTTTGAAAACTGATTTGAAGATACATATAAAGCATACTTCAGTACACAAGCTAACATAATAAAGCACAAAAGCAGGAGCAGCAGCAAGCTTCATACTATAATCACAGATGTACGTCATGATTCATGCAATCACAGTTAAACATATCTAAACATCTAAAAAATGTACCTTAAAACGGGCATGAAAACATTTAAAATATTCACACAGTTAAGACGTAACGGATTTATACATAGCACATCTACAGGTTTGGCCGTTCCAGCTTCCCATACATGCCTTGAAACTGGCAACATCCACAGCATTTCTTGCCTCAGCCGGAAGATCTTGCCATAGTTTTGCCGCGAGGTATTAGAAGCTGTTCCGGCCAAACAGTTCCGTTCTTACCGTAGGTACTTTTAACATGTTACCATACCTGAAAGAATAATGTTCATTTTTATTAATTTGCATTAAATTTATTAGATAAGGTGGACATATTCCATGGAAAATCTTAAAAGTTTCAGTGGCTCTTTTTCCTTAGTCTCTCCAAATGTAGCATGTTTGTCTGAGACCTTCTTAAAAGGACCTCATAACTTGAGTCAAAATCCTGGTAAATAAATTTCAGGGCCCTATAGTTTACTTTTTCAATTTTGTCAGTGCTACCTTTATTACAGAAATGCCACACTAAGGGACTGAAATTAAAATTTGAAAGTATAAAAGAGTTATAAATTGTCTTCCGTCCTTTAAAAGTGTGCTGTTGCCCGATGTGTTTCAATACATTTATCTGTCTTGATGCCCTGTTGCAGATATTTGTTATATGTTGAGAATATTAAGGAGGTAGTCAATTTCGACTCCAAGTAGTTTTACTGATTCCTCACACGAAATACTAGTGTCGCCAACGCTAAAAATAGGTTGGACTTACCCCCAATAGGACCCATGACAAGTACGCTCGGACTTATCTCCATTAGCCCAGTACGCTTGGACTTACCCCCAATAGCACCCATGGCCAGTACGCTCGGACTTTCCCCATAAGCCCCAGTACGCTTGGAATTATCCCCATTATCCCCAGTACGCTCGGACTTTCCATATTAGCCCCAGTACGCTTGGACTTACCCCCATTAGCACCCACTACGCTCTGACTTTCCCCCCTTAGCCCCCAGTACGCTTGAACTTTTCCCCATTAGCCCCCAGTACGGTTTGACTTTCTCCCATTAGCCCCCAGCACGCTTGGACTTTCTCCCATAAGACCCCAGAACGCTTGGACTTATCCCCATTAGCCCACAATACGTTTGGACTCATCCCCATAAGCCCCCAGTACGCTTGGACTTTCTCCCATAAGCCCCCAGTACGCTTGGACTTATCCCCATTAGCCCACAATACGTTTGGACTCATCCCCATTAGCCCCCAGTACGCTTGGATTTACCCCCAATAACACCCATGACAAGTACGCTCGGACTTATCCCTATTAGTCCAGTACGCTTGGACTGACCCCCAGTAGCACCCATGACCAGTACGCTCGGACTTTCCCCATTAGCTCTAGTACGCTTGGACTTATACCCATTAGCCCCCAGTTCGCTCGAACTTTCTCCTATTAGCCCCCAGTACGCTCGAACTTTCTCCCATTAGCCCCTAGTACGCTCGGACTTTCACCCATTAGCCCCCAGTACGCTCGGACTTTCACCCATTAGCCCCCAGTAGACTCAGACTTTCACCAAATATCCCCCAGTACGCTCGGACATTTCCTCGTTAAATCTTTCCAAAACTGGTTTTTGCACGTCTCGTTACGTCCATAATGACCTCATTACGGAGGTGTTTTGACAGACATAGCGGTAACGGTTTCTCTATTTATTCCCCACGTTCTGTAGGAATTCGTTAACGAAACTAATTCTGCATGAATTATCGTTAAACAGCGACCTGAACCTGTCTTGCCGTTACTCCTTGAATACCATGTGTCCTACCTCCAAACGGAATGAACAGCTCTATGTTTGTCATTATATCTTAATTCCACAAGAGCATTTCGGTCGGGTACTGCTTCATCAATATGATGTTAAACCTATGCTGTATTGTGGTGATGTGCTTGTAGTTGTTCCCTAATCATAAGATACGTTTGTTTTTACTACTCCGCTCTTGTGACTTGGCATCAGCGATTTCAAGCTAGAGACCACTTGTGCCTGTCGGAGCTAGGTGTTTATGTTTGTTATTCTCTAATTGTATAGGGTTTTGATTATAAATAATCCATATGTTGTACACTACTCCCATTAGGGGTCGAGACTGATGAAGGAAATCTTCCAAAAATAACCATATGATAAGAAAGGACCATATGTAAATGGCGTTTAACACCTTGCCATTAAAATGACGGCTTTGGCCAACTTTGTGATTGATATTTTTGGAAGTATTTGATGATTAAACGTTATTTTTGCGCAATTCCCGGTTCACGTTGCTACATGCCGTGCTTAGATCATGTTTACAAACAACAGCTTTCCGATTTGAAATGGACACCTACCTTCTGCTGCCTGTAACGGCCGTCATGTTGAAAAGACAACTCCTTAACAGATTCAAGTTCGTGCGTCTGAGCTACTGTCTGACTGAATAATACTGCTTACCCGACTGATGTCATCCTTAACTTCAGCTTGTTATCACATCGGCTAGCTCAGTGTGTACTTATCAATTTACTTAACTGTAAGTTCCGAGGTGCCTCCCTTACAGTGGATTTTTTCAGGGTCGGCCTCTGGCTGACTTAGTTTCCCGGAAATACATTTGGGTCACGACGCCTTGTCGATGCAATAATAAAGAAAAGATTTTCTCGATGATGCACAAATAATAAACGGCATACCATGAACAAATAAAATTTAAAACAAAATGTAAGGAATACCATTAATATGCTGCAAAAATACAGTACCAGGTAACATCCTAAAAGTCTTTAGAGAGCTCGCTGAATAAATGTAAATTTTCTGTGAGGCGATGTCAGTTGCTACCGCGTATTTTTCGATTGATCTAAAAGAAAAGACAATGACGTCACTGATTAATGAACAATTTGAATTCAAACGACATGTTGATACACTTCCAAGTCAAACAAATACAAAAAGATTACAGAAGATTTCAGAAATGCTGTATTCCAGTAAAATGTCTCCGGGTACACCGAGATGTTTAATTTATAGAATCATTAACCATCTCGGAGTAATATTGAGCGGTATTTCAACCCAAGGGGAAGGGTCTTAAGTTGTCAAACACGAAGCTTGCTGACGGTTTGTAACTCGGTAATATTTCCCTTTGAGATAAGATCCCCATTCCCAACACCGAAGGGAGATGGATGTTTTTCTCATTCGTATAAATGAAGGACAAGTATCGAGTAACGACATTTGCTTGCAGGAGGATTAAATCAGAGAAGCTATGAGGTTAAACTATGGCGTCTACAAAAACAACAAATAGCAAGCAATGCTTTTCTGTATGTAAGACCGTTGTAGTGCGATGGTAGGCAGCGTTCATTTAGTTGATTTTAGTTGATTATTTCATACTTGGGAAAACAAACACGAAGAAAGCAACTTACAATAAACTTTCATCACACAAAATTAAGTATGATCATACGTCATGATTGGAACGTATATTATCGAAACAAACATAGGGAAATACAACAGACAGTTAAGATCAGTCAGATTTCTTCGCGACACACACTTTTACCGCAGAAAACTTTTAAGCCGGAACCACATCCGAACAGGCAGACGAAGCATGTAATAGATCTGCAAAAACATAGATATATCGATAACAAAAACGATGACAGAGTCAAGATAATTTTTAATTTATACAGTGAGTTACGAACGACTTCAACTTTCCACACTTGAAGATAACCATGTGAGCGTAGAGTTTCCGGGCGAGACATGTAAAATGACAGCGACTTAAAGTGATGTCGGTACAAGATCAGGACTTAAAATGATGTTGTTAAAAGATCAGGTAACGGTTACCACGAAAACGCCCAGAATTTACATACAACACATTATATAACATTGATCCACTGATTACGGGGTAAATACGCTAGAACACGGTTATTGAAATGTAAGGACGCAGTACCCAAATCGGATCAGTACCCAAATCGGATCACTTTTTGCAAAAATACTTATAAATAGTTAAATGTGTCAACAGATCAGTTATAACAATGATGTAGTCTTAGAATAGTAAGCCATGTACCATTTCTTTGTCTACAGATGATTAGTTTTTAAGTTCAAATAGCGCAAGGAAACGTAATTAAAACTCAAATATCGGTGTTTTTATTACGTTTTTAAAAAATGGCGCGTGCGACGACTATGCATTCTGTTTTGGACTATAGGAATTCATTCATACTATAGAAATACTTTTTTTGTCATATAAATTCTTAACGTCATCATGAAATGTTAATATCCTGACAAAAAATATTCATTTGAACCGTAAGATACTGCAAAATTAAAGCCTTGATCCGATTTGGGTCCTTACATTCGCAAAAACCGGAGACGCTGATTGGTAATTTCAGAGCGTTCTATGAATACCTCAAGTGAGCCCCGGGTGCTAATTTTGTTTGTAAGAACACCCATCGATATTCTTCCTTTGATACATCCATAAACGAATACAATTCCTCCCAAGGTTTTCCAGTGATTTAATAAAATGATGGTTTGGTGATCCGATTTGGTTACTTTCACCTTATTGATTTACGGGTTATTTCAATGACATGGCACTTTGAAATATCCTTTGAGTGGCCCCATCATTTGTGCTTTAAAAAAACCTTAAATTGCTACATGACTGTATGTAGCATAGTATATAGCTACCTACAATATATATAGTCTTTGCATTCTTAAAAAAGAATGATTAGAAAAGCATGATGATAATGGTGAAAATAAACGGAAATAATTCCTGAAGAAAAGAAATACATGCTTATCAAGTCATTTGTTGACTTGTTGAGTTATTTGTCTCAAATCGAGGTGTTTATGTATGAATTGAAAATATGTAAATTACTTCTTTGGTGTTTTTAAATAATAAAACATTATTTCTATTTTTATTGTTTTAATAGTTATAGCAAAGTTACTGCTTTTATTAACGTGATGTACATCGAACAGCATTAAAAATACTTCCTTAAGAGTCCTCTCCTTATTAAGTTGGTTAACAAAAGATTGAATCCTGTCATGTTTAGGGTTGTGGGGTATAAACCTCAATACCTCTTGAGACAAATTTAATATACCCCATAAACACAACATAATTCAATCCTGCTATTTACATTCAGAGCGATTTTGATATTTTTCTTTTATACGGCACGGAAGGTGCCAACGCATGTTACGTAATCACTCACTGTGTGACAACATCCTGATATGATAAGCAGTTTTTTTAACTAATGATAAAGTACAGCAACAAGTAAAATATTTGAAAATATCTATTTAAGGGACTTCTTGTTTGCTGACGTCGTCAACTGAAAGGTTTATGGAAAATAATATCCATATCCTTTGGTCGATATATTGAGTCAAAGTTCAGCTGGAGTGTAAATATTAGTCTCTTGACCTAATATTTTACCATACAATTGTTCAAGTACTGTAGGGCAGGTAGGTAACGAGATATGAATACACTGTACAGGATATATTAATGTATTGCAAACAATACAAAGATACATTGTTTATGACAAACATACATTGCATGTATACGATACACATATACATTGTATACGTTACATAAATGAATTGTATACGTTACATAAATGAATTGTATATAATACATAGATACATTGTTTATGACAAACATACATTGTATGTATACGATACACATATACATTGTATACGTTACATAAATGAATTGTATATAATACATATCACATTGTTTATGACAAACATACATTGTATGTATACGATACACATATACATTGTATACGTTACATAAATGAATTGTTTATAATACAGATCACATTGTTTATGATACATATAAAGACTGTATACTTATTATAAAACACGAACGTTAATATAATTACTTTTTTATCCAGTTATGACCTGTCAATAAACAGTGTCTATACAAAGGCTCTGCACATTTCTTTTCAATTATCGGATCATATTGATCATATTCATAAATGGCGTTTTTCTCTTTTGTCTATCTTATATTTCCGTGTGTTTGTTTTCCGAAAAACGTTCTACGAGGAATCTTGGTTATTAACTTATATAGAACTACATACAATGAAATATTAAGATTTAATTATATATATTAAATTTGTTTCCTGTTTTCGTAACAGCCTTAGTAAGGTCACAGGGGGAAAGCGTCCACTGAAGATGAGACTAATCAAGTAACAAGATAAATACCGGGGCGCGGAAGCATTGACGTCACTTCGTCCCCTTACTCTGGCGCGACAGGAAGATACTGATGAAAAGAACGCGTGCAGAGGAAATAAATCTAGGTCGAGATCAAACGTGGGTACACTAGATAAAATATCTACTTGATAAACTCAATAAGGGACAACTAACATGTCTGCTTCTAAAGGTGACATAATTTTATACACTTATACATTATGTATATTCTTTGTTGAAGATATTAATTATTTAGTACTCTTTTGATCAACTTATATATTAACATCATACAATTAATACTTATGTATTAACATTTTAGATTTTTCAGAAAACATTCAGCTTTTTATTAAACCAAAACCAGAAAAACAAATTTGGTTTACACATATTTTTGCCTTAAGCAACATCTTTTGACTTGTATTGAACCTAAAACAATGCCTGCTTTCCTGATAATGATATAACACAAATGATTGTAATTAAAACATGGGGATCAAATAAGTGATGATATTGAAGTTAATACGAGGCAGAAAAGATATGTATCGCAAATAGTAAACGTCCATGTTCCTGAAGTTCCTGTCATTGTTGGTAAAGAGTTATTTTAATATATTTTCCTTAAGTTCTTCTAATTTACGTTCCCAAAGTTCTTGTATTTATGTCAATGCTGTTCACAATACTTAGGTAAGCCATTACTCACATATTAATTTATTCACAATACTACACCACAACGGGGAAATCAGTACACTGCAGTAAATGACGCTACAGTGGCTTTTGAGTGATCCCGTCAGATGTGGACATCGTCTTCACATAACCTTACCTGTTTAGGGGAAGGCTATCAACAAGCACACAATGTTGTTCTCAATACTTAGGGAAGCAATCACTCACAAATTTGGTCCCAGTACACTGCAGTAAATGACGCTACAGTGGCTTTTGAGTGACCCCGTCAGATGTGGACATCGTCTTCACATAACCTTACCTGTTTAGGGGAAGGCTATCAACAAGCACACAATGTTGTTCTCAATACTTAGGGAAGCAATCACTCACAAATTTGGTCATAATACTACACCACAACGGGGAAACCAGTACACTGCAGTAAATGACGCTACAGTGGCTTTTGAGTGACCCCGTCAGATGTGGACATCGTCTTCACATAACCTTACCTGTTTAGGGGAAGGCTATCAACAAGCACACAATGTTGTTCTCAATACTTAGGGAAGCAATCACTCACAAACTTGGTCACAATACTACACCACAACGGGGAAACCAGTACACTGCAGTAAATGATTATAAAGTGGCTTTTGAGTGACCCCGTCAGATGTGGACATTGTCTTCACATAACCTTATGTGTTTAGGGGACGCTAAACCCTATACAAATAAACAAGTACACAATGTTGTCCTCGATACTTAGGGACAACGGAAAAGGATGAGTGAAAGGATAATGGGAGCTCTACATTGACATAATTTACAGTCGAACTTATACATACACAATCAACCTTATAATCAGCGCTGCCATTCACAGTCGTTTCTATTGTTAACTTAAAGACCATCAATAAAATTAGACTTCTTAATCTATTAAATTCGTTTGTGTTAAAAATGTATGGCGTGTTTTCAATTCTTACAGAGGGACCAGGGTAGTTACATCGAAAAACAAGGTAAACTAATGAATATAAGAAAAAAATGTCAATATCAAATTTGCACAAAGACATGGAAGACCTTGCAATAAGACCACGATGGTTTTTTAGGGAGTTCGTACATTTTGTATTGGTATCGCCTCGGTTTTCATCGGTGTAGCAGTACATATAAAGTGTGCATCTCTATCACTGGATTCATAAGCTAAAAATAATAGCACCAGTGCTGACATAGGAATTATGTTAGCAAATTAGCAACCCGCCCTATAGTCACAAGCATGAACATATCACATATCACAACCAGACACCATGAAATAGTTCTAAATGTAGTTGTGCTATATACAAGCAAGCGAGAGGTTGAAAAAAACCGGGGTGTCGCTTCATGTCAAAATGTCGGAAAGGGGTCATCCCCCACTCGACCAGGTGGTGAAAAGACATCAAAGCTGTATTTGTACAAATTTCGGTTAGTTAGTTAACAGGGGTTTATTAATACTTACACCATCGCTGAATGGCACAATGGCAAAAAAGACACAATGGCTCTTCAATTGATATATAACAATCAATAGACTCGATGGAGATCCGACATAATGGCCACAGATGAAACCAAAATAACCATTCTTATAAACGTTGTTATGCCAACCACGTGGAATGAATAATTATGATTCCTATTGGATCCTCAAATCACGCGTTTTCTTTATATTTTGAGAAATAATAGATGTCCACCATTTTACTTCCCTTTTCAGCCGTTCATCGATCTTCAAACTTAGAGAAAGCGGTAGTATTTGGCAACATCCCCAAATGTTTATGTATGAATACGCTCCGAATAGAGAAAGTCCAAATAATCTCGACTCAGCACACCAATCGTACAATCAAGGTTTGTACTTAAAGTTATGGTATACCCCTTCCTTTGTAGACACACGGCACACTTATCCTAGTATCAAGGTATGTACTTAAAGGTATGGTATACCCCTTCCTTTATAGACACACGGCACACCTATCTTAGTATCAAGGTATGTACTGAAAGGTATAGTATACCCCTTCCTTTATAGACACACGGCACATCTATCTTAGCCTCAAGGTTTGTACTAAAGGTATGGTATACCCCTTCATTTGAAGACACACAGCACACCTATCTTAGCATCAAGGTTTGTACTAAAGTTATGGTATACCCCTTCCTTTGTAGACACACAGCACACCTATCTTAGTATCAAGGTATGTACTTAAAGACACACAGCACATCTATCCTAGTATCAAGGTAGGTACTTAAAGTTATGATTTCCCCCTTCCTTTGTAGACACACAGCACACCTATCCTAGTATCAAGGTATGTACTTAACGTATTGGTATGTCCCTTCCATTGTCGACACTCAGCACACCTATCCTAGTATCAAGGTTTGTACTTAAAGTTATGGTATACCCCTTCCTTTGTAGACACTCAGCAAACCCATCTTAGTTTCAAGGTATATACTTAAAGTTATGGTATACCCCTTCCTTTGTAGACACTCAGCACACCTATCTTAGTTTCAAGGTATATACTTAAAGCTATGGTATACCCCTTCATTTATAGACACACAGCACACCTATCCTAGTATCAAGGTAGGTACTTAACGTTATGGAATACACCTTCCTTTGTAGACACAAAGCACACTGATCTTAGTATTAAGGTATGTACTTAAAGTTATGGTATACCCCTTCCTTTGTAGACACACAGCACACCTATCCTAGTATCAAGGTATGTACTTAAAGGTATGGTATATCCCTTCCTTTATAGACACACATCACACCTATCCTAGTATCAAGGTATGTACTAAAGGTATGGTATACCCCTTCCTTTATAGACACACAGCACACCTATCTTAGTATCAAGGTATATACTTAAAGGTATGGTATATCCCTTCCTTTGTAGACACACAGCACACCTATCCTAGTATCAAGGTATGTACTTAAAGGTATGGTATACCCCTTCCTTTATAGACACACATCACAACTATTCTAGTATCAAGGTATGTACTAAAGGTATGGTATACCCCTTCCTTTATAGACACACAGCACACCTATCCTTGTATCAAGGTATGTACTTAACGTTATGATATATCCCTTCCTTTGTAGACACACAGCAAACCTATCCTTGTATCAAGGTATGTCCTTAAAGGTATGGTATACCCTTTCCTTTATAGACACACAGCACACCTATCCTAGTATCAAGGTATGTACTTAAAGGTATGGTATACCCCTTCCTTTATAGACACACATCACACCTATCCTAGTATCAAGGTATGCACTTAAAGTTGTGGTATACCCCTTCCTTTATAGACACACGCGTACGGCACACCTATCCTAGTATCAAGGTATGTACTTAACGTTATGGTATACCCCTTCATTTGTAGACACACAGCACACCTATCTTAGTATCAAGGTATGTACTTAAAGGTATGGTAAACCCCTTCCTTTGTAGACACACGTCACACCTATCTTAGTATCTAGGTATGTACTTAAAGGTATGGTATACCCCTTCCTTTGTAGACACACAGCACACCTATCCTAGTATCAAGGTATGTACTTAAAGGTATGGTATACCCCTTCCTTTGTAGACACTCAGCACACCTATCCGAGTATCAAGGTATGTACTTATAGTTATGGTATACCCTTTCCTTTATAGACACACAGAACACCTATTCGAGTATCAAGGTATGTACTTAAAGTTATGGTATACCCCTTCCTTTGTAGACACACAGCACACCTATCCTAGTATCAAGGTATGTACTTAAAGGTATGGTATACCCCTTCCTTTGTAGAAACACAGCACACCTACCCTTGTATCAAGGTATGTACTTAAAGGTATGGTATACCCCTTCCTTTGTAGTTACAAAGCACACCTATCCTTGTATCAAGCTATGTACTTAAAGGTATGGTATACCCCTTCCTTTGTAGACACTCAGCACACCTATCCGAGTATCAAGATATGTACTTAAAGGTATGGTATACCCTTTCCTTTAAAGACACACAGCACACCTATCCTAGTATCAAGGTATGTACTTAAAGGGATGGTATACCCCTTCCTTTGTAGCCACACAGCACACCTTTCCTTGTATTAAGGTATGTACTTAAAGGTATGGTATCCCCCTTCCTTTGTAGACACACAGTACACCTTTCCTTGTATCAAGGTATGTACTTAAAGGTATGGTATACCCCTTCCTTTGTAGACACACAGCACACCTTTCCTTGTATCAAGGTATGTACTTAAAGTTATGGTATACCCCTTCCTTTATAGACACACAGCACACCTATCTTAGTATCAAGGTATGTACTTAAAGTTATGGTATACCCTTCCTTTGTAGACACTCAGCACACCTATCCTAGTATCAAGGTATGTACTAAAGGTATGGTATACCCTTCCTTTGTAGACCCTCAGCACACCTATCTTAGTATCAAGGTATGGACTTAAAGTTATGGTATACCCCTTCCTGTGTAGACACACAGCACACTTATCCTAGTATCAAGGTTTGTACTTAAAGTTATGGGATACCCTTCCTTTGTAGACACACAGCACACCTATCCTAGTATCAAGGTATGTACTTAAAGGTATGGTATACCGCTTCCCTTATAGACACACGTCACACCTATCTGAGTAACAAGGTTTGTACTTAAAGTTAGGGTATACCCGTGTAGACTACCTGTAATGACTATAAATTGAGAGTGTCATGATTTGTTTTATTTTTGGGGTGTCCTTATATGATGACTAAATGGTATAGGTTTCCATTTTTAACCTAAGTCAGTGTGTTTTTCAAAATAAAATTGGATCGAATTTCATGCTATAAACTTTTATCCGAACTAAAACTGTAATATACGAGGGTTCGTTAAATCAAAGCTCATCGCGGTAAAATTTACAGTTATACTGAATTACTTTTTCTTCGTAAAGTTTTTTGAATAGGATTATAGGAAGAAGCTGTTAGTTCCCATCAATTAAAAAAAAAACACAAAAAAAAACATTACATTTTTGGAGTTAATATTTAAGAGAAATTTATATTTTTGACAAGATCATCCCAGTTTTGATAAAAAGTGTCTTTAGAATATGTGCGCGCGTTCGTAGAAGGACAATCATATGAAAAACTTTGACAGTTCATTTTAGTTTCATCAAAAAGCACATAATACTATAAAAGTCTAAAACTAGACATCTTAAAAGACGCTAAATACAAAGACAAGAGGAATTTGTATCCTATTAGTTAGTATATTTTCTCAAACTGCAAAATCAAACCAATATTCGGTATATCACTCTGCTAAGTTTTTCTATTTTGTGATCACAGGCAGAAGAATAGTACGCGATAAGGGCAGTAACTCCCAGTCAAATTGAGGGTCAGCTGATATCCGCCAACAAACATAGTAGTTTATAGGTCCGCTAATGGCAAGCCAGTTTAACATTCAGAAATAATGTCGATCCTGTATTGTTTTATTAATTCAAATATCATGTAAGATACATTATAGAATATATTATAAAAAGATAAAGATTTCTCACGTTCAATTCTCACATAAACAGATAAAAGCTCGTACAATGCACATTGTATTTGTTTGTTGTGGGATATAGTGGGAAAGAGAAAATGTACTTCTTCATAACATTACGGTCAAATATGCCATGGTATAGGTAATATTTAAAACAATTTTATATAATAATTTCAAAAAAGGTCACTGGTCACCTTCTTCACTTATAAGGTATTTTATATAATGATAAACTTTCTGTTCATTATAAATGCTAAATTGAAACACAGTCAACAGTAAAACTTTGTGGTTTCGGATGTGCTGAGTTCTATCCGATAGGACAAAAAAGGCAATCCAGATTATTTTAAAAGACCCATGTCTTAAATAAAACATTGAAGGGGTTATGAAAGCATATGTTCCAATAAATATAATGATATATTTGTAGGTGTGACTCGAGATGATGAAAATTCAAGCTTTAACATTTTGTGCCTTGATATTGGGATGTTATACCTGAGTATACTGCCAACAAACTAATGGCTGACCAAATCATAGACATTAATAACGCATTTACCGTATGTACTGTTGGGATTAGATTTCTACTGTAACACACAAGTTAACGTAAGTGATATGTGTGACGTTTCGATGACTAGAGCGCTATGTACCCTGTCACCTTCGTCAGTGAAGCGTACGATTGCAGGTTAATTATTGTCAACTCGTACATAGTTTACACCTGTGTGTACTTACGCTTCACTGGTCATTTATCTGATGAAGGTGACAGAGTACATACCGTACTAGTCATCGAAATGTCATTCTTACTGGCGGTGATACATAACCTTTCTACAATACATAATTACCAACCTGACGAAAATGATTAGAAACAGTCCGCTTACGTTTTACTCTGCTTTCTTAATATCAACAGTCTGTAAATAACAAATTAAAAATGAGAAAAAGATGTTTGTGCGTTTTTTCATTGTTTATTCTGTCCAAGGTTGGCTCAAATTATTTATTTTCTCTCTACTTATTACATGCATAGAAATTGACTTTTTTCGAGTACATACAATAAACATATAAGAGTTTTGTGATACGAATAACAGTTAAAAAGAACAATTAAGGAGAAAAAATATTACTGAATATTCATTTTAAAATTAACAAGATTTTAAGTGTTTTGTACGTTTATGACAAGTCATCATTTTATCAATTTTAATAATATTTGGCCTATATTAGTAGTACTTATCCCTATATAACTTGCAGTGGAGTTTATATATATATTTTTAAAAGCCGAACAATTTTTTAAAAAGAAATCCATCATTAATACGATGATTATAGAAAACATACTTGTTTTTACTGTCAATCTTATCATATATTCAGCAGAAGTGAGGTAAGTGTTTTTTATACAATACATTTCTTTGATATCCATTCAAACCTAAAGGTAAATTAAATATACATTCTGTTACAAAGATTTGTAAACTCTTCTTTACGCATTTTCATGGTTTCTGAGCGTATTCTGGTGGTTCGAATGAGAGAAAAATACTCTTTCATGCCCAAAGGTGTAGGATAGAGAAATCTCACCCTCGGGTTTTACCAAATTTGAAAAACCCTCGGGTGGAATTTCCCTATCCTACACCCCTGAGCATGAAAGAGTCTTATATTCCTACACCCCTTTCTTACCCTGACAGCTCTATCTTACACACCGGGAAATGAGAGAAAAACGATCTATTTGCCACGGTAATATCAGCATGTATGTCTATAACAAAGGTTTGATTAGGTCGTTATACTTCCAGGTGTATCATTCCTAATTATGTACGGATGGCCTTAGTGATATGAAAACTTCCGTCTAACGATAAATAGAAATATCTAATAAAAATAAATAAACGTAAGCTTGCCTTTATTGTTTGGAACCGGGAAACAACTTTAAACTTGTTTTGTTAAGGAAAAATTGATTGAGCGAGGCGGTCAAAACATTATTTAAAACTGGAAAATTAAGAAGTCAATAGGCCTCGTTTCATTTAAAATTGATTTGTCTGTCATCAAATCCACTTCTCTGTTCCCCTGAATTCCGACCCCTGCCATTTTGACTAATATCCCCCCCCCCCCCCCCCCCCCCCTAGCTATGTAAACATGTAGCGGCCAGCCTATATAATGTAACACTGTCGTAGCCGCACTGCATACCTTTGGCATCTACATTGCATTGTGGCCACAAAATACGATGCATGATTGTAGTGGACACAAAGGATGAAATAAAACACATACAATGTAATAGAAATTGAATAAGTCACCGCACAAATTGCATTAAATGAAATGTTTAGGAGATGTAACATAATATATAATAACTTTAAGATCCGTTTTACGTTAATAAGATTGTGTTGAACAGGATGCGTGACAACACGGTCTAAATATTGCAAAGAGGAAGTGAAATTTACACCGATTTTGGTTTCATGCGAATTGTTCAAAGTTTTAAAACATTCATACCTGCACGTATTCCTGTGTTAAATTCTCAGATGGTATTTAAATATAACAATGAGTGTAACAGAGAAATGAAACCCCCAGCTACAGGACATGTCTCGTGGTACAAAGACCTTGCAAGCTAGTTACATCCGGGTATGGTTTATGAACATGTATTCAACCAAACGAAAGGATAGGTAGATGTATTCCAGATTTTCAAATGATGTGTAGATAACGTGTGAAGTTGTTGGGGGTCTGGCGTTTACGGGGGTTAACTTATCAAAACAAAGTTATCTTAAATGTTGTTACTTTCCCGAAAGGAACCCTTGAAAGCTAATAAAAATGTAAAAACTCGAGTCTTCTTAATCAAAACATTAATTGCACCCACCTCATTCCATAATCAGAAATAAGCGAAAGAAAGCAAATGATTAAAACTGTTTAATGATTAAAAGTTTTAATTTCTGTAAACTGCTTTCTAAATAATGACAGTTTGTATAGGACATTTAGGAATTCCAACAGTTCACTGATCAATATCACTATTTATTTGATTTATTTGATTTTACTTAAGTGAGGTAAGACAGTATTGAATAAAAGACATTTCGAGATTTAAGGTCCCTAAGCAGCCTAATGGACACACATCTTGTCGTACTTTTAATTTTCTTGTGATAAATTTAACAAAAAAAGTAGATTTGTATCATTTTATGAGTTAATACAACATAGTTAACATTGATATCATGACCTTGGTTTATGAACACATGCGGTTTTTATCTTTGGTGTACAAACCCCAGCACACTGGATATCCCTTCACATTGAGTTATAATTATGGTTGATTCGTGTTTGGCAACACAACCTTTTGTCAGTGACACAACAGCACAAAAATTACGGCACATACCAAGATATGGTATCGTTCATGATAAGAATTTGCTTCTCCACATAAAAAATCGTCAAATATCTATATAAAACATCTATATAAAATATCCATATGTATAAAATCTACATAAAATATCTATATTAATAAAATATCTATATAAAATATCTATATAAAACGCCTTTACTTATTGCGTCACGGTGAACGTTGAGGGATTATTGTAGGAAAGTAACATCAAAATGTCTCCATTTACAACAAACAGTATTGCAGCGCCCTGGTCGATAATGTCACCACTTCAGGTGGCAATATTTGTGATTAAGTACGCGAAGAGGCATCGCAGACACCTGTTTATATCCAGGCTCACTTTCAGCGAATCACGACTTCCTGTTTGTTAGCACAATACGACTTCCTGCTGTCAGTAAAACACGACATCACCATGAATTCCTGTTTTTTTAATAAAAACATTACTTTTTATTTGGCAACACAAAACTGTTTTACTGTTAGTCAATACAACAAGTCTTCGTACCAGTCAATACTACATTGTACTATTATATCATGTTTATAATGAAGATGATAATAGAGATTTCATCACAAGATTATAATATTGTGAGGAGATCACGAACACTAATCACCATGGAGATGGTCATGATTGTAGTGTTGACACCACCAACACTAATTACCATGCAGATGGTCCTGATTGTAGTGTTGACACCACAAACACTAAACACCATGGAGATGGTCCTGATTGTAGTGTTGCCACCACCAACCCTAATTACCATGGAGATGGTCCTGATTGTAGAGTTGACACCACCAACACTAATTACCATGGTGATGGTCCTGATTGTAGTGTTGACACCACAAACACTAAACACCATGGAGATGGTCCTGATTGTAGTGTTGCCACCACCAACCCTAATTACCATGGAGATGGTCCTGATTGTCGTGTTGACACCACCAACACTAATTACCATGCAGATGGTCCTGATTGTAGTGTTGACACCACCAACCCTAATTACCATGGAGATGGTCCTGATTGTAGTGTTAACACCACCAACACTAATTACCATGGAGATCGTCCTGATTGTAGTGTTGACACCACCAACTCTAATTACCATGGAGATGGTCATGATTGTCGTGTTGACACCACCAACACTAATCACCATGGAGATGGTCATTGTGAGGAGATCACGAACACTAATCACCATGGAGATGGTCATGATTGTCGTGTTGACACCACCAACACTAATCACCATGGAGATTGACCTGATTGTAGAGTTGACACCACCAACACTAATTACCATGGAAATGGTCCTGATTGTAGTGTTGACACCACCAACCCTAATCACCATGGAGATGGTCCTGATTGTATTGTTGACACCACCAACACTAATTACCATGCAGATGGTCCTGATTGTAGTGTTGACACCACCAACACTAAACACCATGGAGATGGTCATGATTGTAGTGTTGAAACCACCAACACTAATTACCATGGAGATGGTCCTGATTGTCGTGTTGACACCACCAACACTAATTACCATGGTGATGGTCCTGATTGTAGTGTTGACACCACAAACACTAAACACCATGGAGATGGTCCTGATTGGAGTGTTGACACCACCAACACTAATTACCATGGTGATGGTCCTGATTGTAGTGTTGACACCACAAACACTAAACACCATGGAGATGGTCCTGATTGTAGTGTTGACTCCACCAACACTAATCACCATGGAGATGGTCATTGTGAGGAGATCACGAACACTAATCACCATGGAGATGGTCATGATTGTCGTGTTGACACCACCAACACTAATTACCATGGAAATGGTCCTGATTGTAGTGTTGACACCACCAACCCTAATTACCATGGAGATGGTCCTGATTGTGGTGTTGACACCACCAACACTAATTACCATGGAGATCGTCCTGATTGTAGTGTTGACACCACCAACTCTAATTACCATGGAGATGGTCATGATTGTAGTGTTGACCCCACCAACACTAATCACCATGGAGATGGTCATTGTGAGGAGATCACGAACACTAATCACCATGGAGATGGTCATGATTGTCGTGTTGACACCACCAACACTAATTACCATGGAGATGCTCCTGGTTGTAGTGTTGACACCACCAACACTAATCGCCATGGAGATGGTCCTGATTGTAGTGTTGACACCACCAACACTAATCACCATGGAGATTGACCTGATTGTAGTGTTGACACCACCAACACTAATTGCCATGGAGAATGTCTTGATTGTGGTGTTTTACAACACCCACACTTATCACCGTGGAGACTCTATGAGTTGTTGTAATCTCAAGCACTTGCACCAGCGAGACACTTCTGATCGGTGTTATGAAACCACGAAAATTCGTCACCACGGAGACAGTTGTGGGTACACTTCTGATCGTTGTGATGACACCACGAAAAAACTTTACCATGGGGACTGAAATGATCGCTGAAAAGACACAACCCGCTTAGATTTTAACTTGGAACTGTACACATTTATCATTCCATTATCAAAACCCACCCACAGGTGACCGTTGCTGTACAGAGCCAGTGACCAGGGCGTGGCCTGTTCACTGACCAGCACCCTTAGTAACTGACACGACTTGTCAAGCAGCTGGATCTCTTTCGTATAATGTTCCGCTATAATGATATTGTCGAATGGGTCGAATCTGACGTCCGTGATAAAGAACTTTTCCGTGATTTTTGGCAAATTTTGATTTACCAGAATGACCTTGTTGTGATCTATGTACCTAAGAATTAAGGTCATGTGACTATCCAGCAACACTAGATGACTCATGGACGGTGAAGTATAATTAATGACAGCCACCGTCCTGCACACTTTATTCAAACATATCCTGGAGGGTAAAAAGAACAGATCATCACCGTCCCTGTCTAACTGAGCACGAGCCATCTCCTGGCAGGTGGCGCCACTGTACTTGACGACAACGGATGTACTTCCTAGTTCTATAGACCACGATGTCTTGTCTGTTAGCGTGACAAACATCTCGTCGGTGAAGCCGCTACAGATGTAGGAAGGACAGAGAGGTGCCGTGCTGAAGAAGGTCCTTACCTGGAAGTTTTGCAATACTTGCTTGATGCACATTTCGTCACGGCAGCATACCAATAATTGGCTATCCAACATTGTCATCCCCAGGACAAGTGTGTCCAACTGAATCGTACGCTTGACCCGACCTCTCCGATTTACCAGTACGATTTCATTTTCTCTGTTGAAGGACGATAACCAGCACCGCTCTTCAGTTATGGGACAGGCAATAATCACAGGCGAGTCGATGGAGAACGTCTGTTTGAGTTTTAACCTGGCGGACGGATCCTGTTGTGGAAATGAGGGTCTACGTAGCGTAGGCAATGTACTACATTGTGGAAAATTGGGATTTGTACGGCGTAGGTCAACTGGTTTTTGTGGAGTACGATACACGACGGGCCTCTCCTCGAACAGGCAACTAGGTAGATCGCTATTGGCCTTATTGCCATTCAGCTTGTCCGTGGTTCTCCCTTCATGGATTTCTTTGCTTTTTCTTTCCATTATTGGGAATTCCTTGCTCGGAAAGAGTTCACGAGTTTTCGGTTTAGGACGAAGTACCGCCGGCTCAACGTCGATATCAGCAGAGGCGTTTGAGGAGTTTTTGAATGAGTGCAAGGTATCTGCAGTCTCTTTAACATTTGTATCGAACTCTTTGAAATTTACTGAATCAAAATAGTTCTGTTTGAAACTTTCCCCTCTCTCAATGCCCTTTCCTAACGATACTGTATCGCTTTCTTCATCATAGGAATTAAATTGTTCTTCACTTACGATATCGATAGGAGAAAGCATGTTCTCTTCAACAGGTGTTGACGAAGACGGTTCAGTATTTGGTAAAGTTTCCTGATCCACGTTTGTATTTCTATCTTGATTACCTTGTTCGGCGACCTCTTGGTGATCATTAAGGAATACTGTTAGGCTCTCTAAAGAAGACGATATTGGCGTTTGAACACATGTAGACAATTCACCCTCTGTTGTCGTTTCTGCAGGAATAAAAACTTCTTCTTCATTTGGTAGAATATCGTACTTCTTTTCGTCCAAGCGATGTTGCGTATTGTCACCAAGATCGGATGCTAGTGTAGACACACTTGACGGTATCGACTCATCACATGTAGATTCAGATTGAGAAAATTCATCCGAGAAGTGAAGGAAGTTGTCAAAGTGCTTCATGTTTTGACACGGAAGGTTGCCGTCGGGTAACTGTGTCACAGTGTTACCATCGGCTTCATCAGCATCATCACAAATTTCAGTCTCAAGAAAAGGCAAAAATGGTAAATTTGGGGCATGTTCCAAATTTTCTGAAGTGACAGAGAAATAATCTGCTTCTTCATTCTTTGTCGAATCAGGACAAACAATGTCTTGATTCTCGTTGGTAACCAAATGAACATTCTCGTTGTCTTCATCTTTAGAACATTTCGAGATATTTTCATGCTTAGACACAGGCTGTGTAACTTGATTTGACAAACATATCTCTTCCAGATCTTCCAGAACAAATGTACCATCCTCATTGAAAAATGAGGGATACGACAATTTCACATTCTCCACTACTTCCTTTCCAAACAACAGTTTGATGTCGTCCTCCGTTGAATCCTCTGTCAGAGTTGTTCTCTCTATCACAGGAAATGTTCCTCGAACAATATCAGGACGATCAATAAATCGTCCATGTGCAATTATATCCGTGGCGTTTTCACATGCCAACAGCTTGGTTACCTCGCTATCAAAGTCACTTGCAGATAAAAGAGAAGCTTGAATGTTCTTCTGTTCAGCGTCAATCTGATCCAAAACTTCAGCAGATCTTTGTGTATTTATTTGAAGAAGGTTTCCTGCCATCAAATCAACTTGACGTTTTATGCTTTCCCGTCTTCTAATGATAGTCTGCAGTCGCGACTCGGATAAATCACGTTCTTTCTGAATTATCAAGGAATACGTAACTAAATCAGATTCTAAATGTCTGCGCAATAATGCATTTGTGTCCAGCTCCTGCCTCAAGTTCTTCATAACGCATTTGGATGCGGAGTCGAATGTGAGCAGTTGGTGTCCCCGATGAGAGTCACCCTCAATACACCTGTCACACACGAACATGTACGTACAGGAAATACACGCCATCACGCACGAACGTCCATCGTGGACTGGACAGATCGAGTCCGACATGACAGGAGACAGTTTAAAAATAGTAATGTCGCCAGATATTTTGACAGTTCACTGCGAGTACATGCCAGTACCAACGTAAGTATTAACTTCAGACCACTTAGATCACTGTCTGTATGCAATAAGCGTTTATAACATCGTCGCGGACAATTCTAATGAAACATTATCCGTATATCTATACTAATAACAATGACAATATTTACCATCGATGTCCTTGTCTAGAAAATGGCGGGAAAGCAATTAAAACTTCCAATATCTGTAAATCACAACACGGGCTGGTATTTAATCGTTGTACCAGACGTTTAACCCCACATAAACC
The DNA here is from genome assembly GCF_002113885.1 of Mizuhopecten yessoensis. Lineage (NCBI taxonomy): Eukaryota > Metazoa > Mollusca > Bivalvia > Pectinida > Pectinidae > Mizuhopecten > Mizuhopecten yessoensis. The sequence continues at coordinate 82,052 of NW_018407539.1, forward strand.
TCCAACCGGGATGTTATCAGCAGTAGAGAATGTTCCAGTCGGAGGATTGTCCGGTAGATATTGAGTGTTTTCGCTACAGTAAAGTTAATCATCAACTGTTAACTCGTACTTCCGGGTTCTCCATGTGTCTATAGATAAACAACAATTCACACGACCCACTTCGTATAGCGGGACACACATGTTTAGGAATACCCTATGTACACGTAAGCCCTGCGTGTTGCACAAAATATGTATGTAGTCAGCCGTTTCGAGCCCGTCTTACCTGTAAAAAACTAACCTATACTATTTCAATGACAATCTTGTTTGTTTCGGGTGATATTGCATACAGCAGGGTTTTTGCTTTGTCCAAGTTACACAAGACGGATAAACAAAGTTATTCTTTGATCTGTTTTTTTCTATTTAAAGTTTGTAATAGAAGTACACATTGAGGGGCACGTTTTACGCGGTGACGCTGATACCGAGCTTTAACAATATCGACAGGTATGTACAGCTTTCTGGTTTGTAGACGACAGAGGTGGCCGTACAGGTACACCTACGTTAGGGCGATATGGGTCTTAATATTAGCCTTGAGTGGATTTCTATAAAACATGCATGGCTTAAAGATTCAATCTTTATGAGATGTAGATAGGTATTACTTTTTTAAATGTTACATTCGCCCCAGTGCAGACGAGCAATCTAAATACACCCCTCGGATACCTGTACACCACGTAAGCTGCAGATATGTAAAACGTTACATTGACAACAAATGAGTCATAATGTTGTAAGAAAGTATCTGTTACGCATACTAATAAGGGAAAAAAATAGATGAATGTTGAGATAATTTGAATTTAAAGACGCGGTGAAGCTAAACGTTTAAGAGCATACGTAAAAACTCGTCAATCGGGTATGAAATGTGTGTAGGCAGTGGAGTAGGATAAGTACAGGTGATCATTAGTCAGAAGGTAATCACTATTCGAGTACGACACAATATCGTCTGAAAGAAATGACCTGGAACCACTTTCAGTAAAAATATTTTAAAATGACGTCTTTCACAACAGAGTTATTGACAAAAAATGCCTTGTTCAGGTTATGTATAAGCTATTCAGCGTCGACGAGAATATGGGAGAGCTATAACCAATTTGTGTTCTTTTATAAGCAATTTTCAGGAGCTGAAATTACATTGAGAGAAACAATTGAAGTAGTTTCGAAAGAGTATTCACATTTTGTATTATATATATAAATAACAAAAAGATCAAATGAACACAAAACAAAAATATGTGGAAGATTTATTTTTTAATATGAAACAAGTACCGATTGGGGAAAAAATGACTGCGAATAAGATACTTATCACAAAATAGAAAACAATTAAAATAGCATCTGTTGTAAATCACACTTACGACTCAGACCGGAAGTAACCCGACAATGTTGTACAATGTAGAGTAGGTTACTTGGTCCTGGTATCACAATTCGTCAGACCGGAAGTAACCCGACAGTGTTGTACAATTTAGAGTAGGGTACTTGGTCCTGGTATCACAATTCGGCAGACCGGAAGTAACCCGACAATGTTGTACAATGTAGAGTAGGGTCCTTGGTCCTGGTATCACAATTCGTCAGACCGGGAGTAACCCGACAATGTTGACCAATGTAGAATAGGTTACTTGGTCCTGGTATCACAATTCTTCAGACCGGAAGTAACCCGACAATGTTGACCAATGTATAGTAGGGTACTTGGTCCTGGTATCACAATCCGCCAGACCGGAAGTAACCCGACAATGTTGTACTATGTAGAGTAGGGTACTTGGTCCTGGTATCCCAATTCGTCAGACCGGAAGTAACCCGATAATGTTGTACAATGTAGAGTAGGGTACGTGGTCCTGGTATCACAATTCTTCAGACCGGAGTAACCCGACAATGTTGACCAATGTAGAGCAGGGTACTTGGTCCTGGTATCACAATTCTTCAGACCGGAGTAACCCGACAATGTTGACCAATGTATAGTAGGGTACTTGGTCCTGGTATCACAATACGTCAGACCGGAAGTAACCCGACAATGGTGTACAATGTAGAGTAGGGTGCTTGGTCCTGGTATAACAATTCTTCAGACCGGAAGTAACCCGACAATGTTGTCCAATGTAGAGTAGGGTACTTGGTCCTTGTATCACAATACGTCAGACCGGAAGTAACCCGACAATGTTGAACAATGTAGAGTAGGGTACTTGGTCCTGGGATCACAATTCGTCAGACCGGAAGTAACCCGAAAATGTTGTACAATGTAGAGTAGGGTACGTGGTCCTGGTATCACAATTCTTCAGACCGGAAGTAACCCGACAATGTTGACCAATGTAGAGTAGGGTACTTGGTCCTGGTATCACAATTCGTCAGCCAAAGATTAATTCATTAAAGCAATGCTTTCCCTAAGGGAAAATTTAAATTGCAGAAAATTGATAGTGCTTTGTGAAACCACAGCGAGTGTCTTTCAGAAATTCTGAAATTTCTCAATCAATGCACATTTATGATGAGGAAATACTCATTACACGTTATAGGTACCTCAGGCTATCAGGTATGAAACAAGCGTTGATATAACCTATCTTATACAACCTCTGGCTCAATCAGACGCTTGTTTCGTTATCCGTGTCCAATTGACTCTCATTTACACCTGAACTCTATAGTTAATGTCATGGTATAAACTATGTTTAAAAAATATCAACAACAAATGAACAGGCTCTAGATTCCTGGAGCAACTCTTAAACTTAAGTTGTATTCCAAAGGAAGATAATATTAGAGTAAAGTAAAATCTAAGAGTAGGTTTTGGTTTGGTTTTATTTTGTTTAATGTCCTATTAACCACGGGGACCTGATAATTTTTTACAGCTACATTTGGACCTAAACTAAGGTGTTCAGAGTAATTTTATATGTTTTAGGGGTTTTGATCGACTTTCGGTAAAAATGACACCCAATGATGATATATACGAGAAGGGCGGAAAGCTCTCGATGTCGAAAAGTCTCCACGTAACTTTCTTGCATCAAAAACAACAGTATTTCTAGTTGAAGTATGAATCAATGCTATATACCATTGGAGAGATGGGATTATTTTTTAACTCCTATATAAAATACGTGAAATGTATTTTCTTCTGCGGACATCGTCTCTCTTTCCTCCAAAAACAATCCTAAAACATGTAAAATTACTCTGAACACCTTACTTTAGGTCAAAATATAGCTGTTACAAATGCTCAGGTCCCTGTGCTATTCACAGCTAAGGACTAGGACGTGCCTCTATGTATGTGGGTATGTGGGTAGGTGGTATGTTGGGAGGGGGGGGGGGGGGGGCTCCTTGCGATAGTACAGATATGATGCCGATTTTTGAGTACTTCCTCACTGAAATACTATGCCGAAGGCACCATTTACAGTATTCCTCTCGGTCCCATTATACTGACGCAGGAAAACCAGCTGTTGTGCTTGTCCTAAATGCTGTACGTTGAGTAAAGAATAACCACTACCATTTTGAACGACTCCGGTATGTCCAGGCCTGGGGATGTGCCCCTTGCCTTCCAGACTTTTCGAATTTCCAATAACCAGGCCAAATGTGAGGCATTCCCAAGGGGGCGCTAGGAAATAAAACGCTGTTTTGTCATGGTAACTCTTCTTCAATTCTGCAGTGAGCTCCCACATTAGTTGCCTCCTACAACATGTAGTCAGTAACAGCAGGCATATGTTCTTTGAGTAGGGGGCTATCCTTATTTTCAAGTAATATTTTCCTATGGGAAAAAGATAAGGAACCCGAACAAGTTAAATAAAATCGTTCGTAAAATAGGGACAGGGTGGTGTAACCGTGTGGTCTATATTTAAAAAATCTACCGTAATGATATTTGAAATCTAATGAACATGCGTAGAAGTAATTGAACTGTTTGGGTTATGTCCCTTTTAACACCACTCTGTCAATTTAGCCACTGATCATGACCATATCTCCTGTACATACCCTTCGAGTACCGAAAATGGAATGACCCCAACATAAAATGGAATTAAATGGAATACTATATCGGCGTAACAATTAATAAACATATGTCATGAAGTTCATTATAACCTGGCAAAAACATTCATTTCACTCTCATTGTCTCACACACATCCTTGATATCCAGGGGTTACGCTCACTTTCTTCTCCACACATCCTCGATATCCAGGGGTTACGCTCACTTTCCTCTCCACACATCCTCGATATCCGGGGGTTACGCTCACTTTCCTCTCCACACCCCTGGAATATGTCATAGCAAAATTGAAGGCTCGGTGCATGTGTGCCACCTTCTTGATGAGATAAGAAGACTAGTTCGATCCTTTGATGTACATCACAAGAATATCGCGGTCACATAACGGCACACATTGACAGGCTTTGAAGTCGGGCGTCTCTCCTTTTAAGATTATCAGCCTAGTGATTGGTCATGGTTTTTTTTACCTGAGACCAATCAAACAGCTATGTTCGTGCCTTTAATTTTGCTATGACATATCCCAGGGTTGAAGAGAGCGAAAGTGACCCCTGGATATCGAGGATGCCTCACATACAGCACACGCTAACATGTCAATCACAGCTTCAAAATGACAATGATATATACATTATTATATAAAGTGAGAGAAGGAAATGTAAAAAACTGAATATCAACAAATGAGGAGAAAAACGGACCTTGGTTAGAGGAAAATGTAATCTTCCTACCGTAGCTCCATAAGACAGTGGGAATCTGACTCGATTGTAAATACTTTGTGTAGTAAAAAACTATTTATATTCATAATGAAAATCTCAGAAAAGCACAAACAATAATAACCATTTAACCTTTAGAGTATTTCGAAAAAGAAACATACTTTTGAAAATTTGAACAATGAAGTCGTAAATGACTAAATAAGCCAGCCCTTATCAGTTCTGGATTGAAAATACTCCAATCAACAATCAAGACATTCAATAGTTCGATAATATAAAACGATCACTTCTCAATCAACCTAGCGTTTCTCTTTCATAGATCCCTAGGATAAAGTCGAGCACGCATCACGTTACCCGGTATCCTTACACGATATGGCATTGTTACACATCGTGGGGTGATCACATGGTATACAATATCACGTTACTCGGTATCCTTACACGATATGTCACTGTTACACATCGTGGGGTGATCACATGGTATACAGCATCACGTTACCCGGTATCCTTACACGATATGTCACTGTTACACATCGTGGGGTGATCACATGGTATACAGCATCACGTTACTCGGTATCCTTACACTATATGTCACTGTTACACATCGTGGGGTGATCACATGGTATACAGCATCACGTTACTCGGTATCCTTACACGATATGTCACTGGTTCCACATCGTGAGGTGATCACATGGTATACAGCATCACGTTACTCGGTATCCTTACACGATATGTCACTGTTACATATCGTGAGGTGAACACATTGAATAAAATATCACATTTAATTGTATGGAATCAAATAAACTTCGTCCACACTTGGTTACTTACTTCGTGCTTCAGGTCTTGTTTCTGTTTGTTTTAAGATTTCCTGGAGTTATACCTTGTGAAATGTGTGACTGTTATTCAACCCTGGATGTCATTAGCACATCATCAGGATTCTCTTTCTAGCCTATGAGCATCGGTTACCACACAAAATGTGTCGCTCCATAATACTATTTCACATATAGTAAGTGTATTAATTTGACGCAACCTAGAATGTATAGAATGTGTACAGGGTTACTGGTTTTGTTGTTTTCATGTGTGTTAATAGATTATATTCTGTTTTTCACGCCATTGGTTTTGAAGTACAATGTGTGTTAATAGATGATTTTCCATGTTTTAGGTTATTAGTTTTGAAGCACAATGTGTGTTAATAGAGTATATTCTGTTTTTCACGCCATTGGTTTTTAAGTACAATGTGTGTTAAAAGATGATTTTCCATGGTTTACGTTATTAGTTGTGTGTAAATAGATGGTTTTCCATGTTTGACGCTATTAGTTTTGATGTTCAATGTGTGTAAATAGATGATTTTCCATGTTTTACGTTATTAGTTTTGATGTACAATGTGTGTAAATAGATGGTTTTCCATGTTTGACGTTATTAGTTTTGATGTACAATGTGTGTTAATAGATGATTTTCCATGTTTTACGTTATTAGTTTTGATGTACAATGTGTGTAAATAGATGATTTTCCATGTTTTACGTTATTAGTTTTGAAGTACAATGTGTGTAAATAGATGATTTTCCATGTTTTACGTTATTAGTTTTGAAGTACAATGTTTATTCATAGATGATTTTCCATGTTTTACGTTATTAGTTTAGATGTACAATGTGTGTAAATAGATGATTTTCCATGTTTTACGTTATTAGTTTTGAATTACACTGTGTGTTTATAGATGATTTTCCATGTTTTACGTTATTAGTTTAGATGTACAATGTGTGTAAATAGATGATTTTCCATGTTTTACGTTATTAGCTTTGATGTACAATGTGTGTTTATAGATGATTTTCCATGTTTTACGTTATTAGCTTTGATGTACAATGTGTGTTTATAGATGATTTTCCATGTTTTACGTTATTAGCTTTGATGTACAATGTGTGTTTATAGATGATTTTCCATGTTTTACGTTATTAGTTTAGATGTACAATGTGTGTAAATAGATGATTTTCCATGTTTTACGGTATTAGTTTTGAAGTACAATGTTTATTCATAGATGATTATCCATGTTTTACGTTATTAGTTTAGATGTACAATGTGTGTAAATAGATGATTTTCCATGTTTTACGGTATTAGTTTTGAAGTACAATGTTTATTCATAGATGATTATCCATGTTTTACGTTATTAGTTTAGATGTACAATGTGTGTAAATAGATGATTTTCCATGTTTTACGGTATTAGTTTTGAAGTACAATGTTTATTCATAGATGATTTTCCGTGTTTTACGTTATTAGTTTAGATGTACAATGTGTGTAAATAGATGATTTTCCATGTTTTACGTTATTAGCTTTGATGTACAATGTGTGTTTATAGATGATTTTCCATGTTTTACGTTATTAGCTTTGATGTACAATGTGTGTTTATAGATGATTTTCCATGTTTTACGTTATTAGTTTTGATGTACAATGTGTGTTAATAGATGAGTTTCCATGTTTTACGTTATTAGTTTTGATGTACAATGTGTGTTTATAGATGATTTTCCATGTTTTACGTTATTAGTTTAGATGTACAATGTGTGTAAATAGATGATTTTCCATGTTTTACGTTATTAGCTTTGATGTACAATGTGTGTTTATAGATGATTTTCCATGTTTTACGTTATTAGTTTTGAATTACACTGTGTGTTTATAGATGATTTTCCATGTTTTACGTTATTAGCTTTGATGTACAATGTGTGTTTATAGATGATTTTCCATGTTTTACGTTATTAGCTTTGATGTACAATGTGTGTTTATAGATGATTTTCCATGTTTTACGTTATTAGTTTAGATGTACAATGTGTGTAAATAGATGATTTTCCATGTTTTACGGTATTAGTTTTGAAGTACAATGTTTATTCATAGATGATTTTCCGTGTTTTACGTTATTAGTTTAGATGTACAATGTGTGTAAATAGATGATTTTCCATGTTTTACGTTATTAGCTTTGATGTACAATGTGTGTTTATAGATGATTTTCCATGTTTTACGTTATTAGCTTTGATGTACAATGTGTGTTTATAGATGATTTTCCATGTTTTACGTTATTAGCTTTGATGTACAATGTGTGTTTATAGATGATTTTCCATGTTTTACGTTATTAGCTTTGATGTACAATGTGTGTTTATAGATGATTTTCCATGTTTTACGTTATTAGTTTTGAAGTACAATGTGTGTTAATAGATGATTTTTACATGTTTTATGTTATTAGTTTTGATGTACAATTTGTGTAAATAAATGATATTCTGTTTTTAACGTCATTGTTTCTGTTGTACCATGTGTGTAAATATATGATATTCTGTTTTTCACGTCATTGATTTTGTTGTACTATGTATGCAAATATATGATATTCTGTATTTCTATGTTGTTGTACTACGTTTGTATAATTATATTCAATAACGTATGACATTCTGTATTTCTATGTTGTTGTACTACGTTTGTATGTATTCAATAACGTATGACATTCTGTATTTCTATGTTTCTGTACTATGTTTGTATATATTCAATAACGTATGACATTCTGTATTTCTGTTGTTGTACTACGTTTGTATATATTCAATATCGTATGACATTCTGTATTTCTATGTGTTGTATTACGTTTGTATATATTCAATAACGTATGACATTCTGTATTTCTATGTTGTTGTACTACGTTTGTATATATTCAATAACGTATGACATTCTGTATTTCTATGTTGTTGTACTACGTTTGTATATATTCAATAACGTATGATATTCTGTATTTCTATGTTGTTGTACTACGTTTGTATATATTCAAAAACGTATGACATTCTGTATTTCTATGTTGTTGTACTACGTTTGTATATATTCAATAACGTATGACATTCTTTATTTCTATGTTGCTGTACTACGTTTGTATATATTCAATAACGTATGATATTCTGTGTTTCTATGTTGTTGTGCTACGTTTGTATATATTCAATAACGTATGCTATTCTGTATTTCTATGTTGTTGTGCTACGTTTGTATATATTCAATAACGTATGCTATTCTGTATTTCTGTGTTGCTGTACTACGTTTGTTTATATTCAATATCGTATGATATTCTGTATTTCTATGTTGTTGTACTACGTTTGTATGTATTCAATATCGTATGATATTCTGTATTTCTATGTTGCTGTACTTCGTTTGTATATATTCAATATCGTATGATATTCTGTATTTCTATGTTGTTGTACTACGTTTGTATATATTCAATAACGTATGACATTCTGTATTTCTATGTTGCGGTACTAAGTTTGTATATATTCAATAACGTATGACATTCTGTATTTCTATGTTGCGGTACTAAGTTTGTATATATTCAATAACGTATGACATTCTGTATTTCTATGTTGTTGTACTACGTTTGTATATATTCAATAACACGTCACACGATGTTATGTCTTTCAGTAAGATTGCTATAGCGAAAAGTGTCATTCTCTCTTTACGTCGCTGGGAGAAGGAACAGGAGTACCCGCTTTACTTCCTTTATTATCATCCTCAGTGGGAGATGGAACAGGAGTACCAGACTTACTTCCTGTTTTAGTTATCATTTCTCGTTGTACATTTTCAACATTTTTCTTAACTTCCTCCGCCATTTTATCTGTGACCTCTGCGACCTTATCCGTCACCTGCGACATTTTGTCCTTGGCCTTATCCATATGTTTTCCAACCTCTGACATTTTCTCTTTGCTTATCTCCGCCATCTTATCTTTCGCCTTGTTCATTCTCTTCTTTGCTCTCTTAATTGTTTTTGTGAAGAATTCGATACCTACATTGATACACATGGAGATGAGTGAGAGACCGATAAAGAGATAGATCCCGCTGATCAGAAAGAACTTGGGATGAGCCGGCAGAATGTCACCAAACCCGATGGTCGACATCGATATAAACACGAAGTAGAATGAGTCTAAAAATGACCAGTCTTCCCAGGCAGGATACATCATACATCCAATCAAAAGGTAGATCACCATAATTGCTAAAGCAAGTGAAGGAGGTAAGTTAAACTCTTCGTCTATCTCCACCCCGAACACAATATTCACGTGTTTTTTACCCTCCACAGGTGCCTCCTCGTCGCCCTCAACCTCTTCTGCGTCCTCCGTGTTATTGCTTGCTAAAGTCTTTTGATCGATGTCTTTTCCGTTGACCACTGTGGGCTGTCCATCCGGAGATACCCGTACGAAGGTGTCTACTTTCGCTTTCTTTTCCTCTGGTGTTTGTACTACTTGTTTTTCCGTTTCTTCTTTCGGTCCATTCTTTACATCCCCTTCTTCCACATCTTTGGAGTTCTCCTTCGGACAAAACCTGCGCTGTAGAACTCTACGACAGTCGCGAAGCCTGTTAAATCTCCTGATAATCACGAGTAGAAGTTTGAGGCCAATCGTGAACTTCCGGCCAAGCTCGGCCAACACTATCATTGCAAGGGGAATCCCGGTAATGGCGTAAACGATGGCGAATATCTTTCCAATACTCGTCATAGGGACGATGTTGCCGTATCCTGAAAATACAGAAACGGATGTTAAAGTTATAAAATATCGCTTACATACACTTTAAAGCGCTATATTATCAATGCAATGAAGAAAGCATAAAAGGTAAGGAACTGATCGAGTTTTATTTACATGTTTAAATATCAAGTCATGAATATCAAATTAAATTGATGATCAATTAGAAAGTTTCCATTATATCAAAGATTTTCATCTCAAAAATACTTTTAAATGACATACGAAACTTTGTTTGAAGTCATATTGTATAAATGTTCCCATCGCATTAAGATTTGACCTCCTGGGCTAATTTTTGAACTGCGGGAAACAAAAAGAATGCTTATCGTTAACCTGAAGTAATCTGTAAGTTATTATGGAATCTATGAGAATAAAAGAGCGGACTCTGATGAAGCTAGACATTCGTTCTTTGGCAGCGGTAGCCTGAACACCACAAAATGGATTGGATTAGCTAATATAGCTGTCCATTGATAGACTAATAGTACAGTTCCCGTCGTCTTTACCCCCTACATTTCTCCTATTTGTTTTTTAGAGCATGCATGCTTCCAATATTTGTTGCTATGTAAACAATATTTTATCTCTACAAACACAGCGATTTTAGCGATAGATTTTTGGTCAAGGCAAGAGCATGGATTGGTATTATACACTGATACCCATTTTGTTATTGACGTTGAATTTGTACCATAGGTCATAACAACACGACAGTTAGGTACGTCAACATCGTGTTTGTAGTAGACAACAGCACGGCCAAACATGTCTTGTCATTGAACATCGGGTACCAGTGAGTGCCGAGGCGATGATTCGGCTTTACAAATGTCTACCTAGCTGAATGGACACGAGGGTTCGGATTCATAATTTCATGCTGAGTCCAACGCTTGGACATTTTTTATCGTTCTATCACTCGTTGTAAACATAATGAACCTGAAACGAAGTTAGTGCACTTTGTTTCCCTAACACATATTACACACATATATATAAATGCGGATCAATAGTGGGTATTTTGTGCCAATTTCCTTTGCTTTTAAGTATTAATTGATATCCATGATCTATAAGTACACGGACTGACGTTTGCTCGTTACCATAGACATGCACTAGATACGATATAAATAAAGTTAACACCGCTGTGATATTAATTACCTCTAAAGCATGCACTGCGTAGATGAAAAACACACTTAACGTATAGAATAGCAAACCATCGTGTGGAGTGTGTTCCTAAACAAAACCAAAATGAACGCGTGTATACTGACCTAGTGTGAACAGACGCTGATATCTATAGACAATTAGGCATTAGAAGATTTGATGGAGTAGAAGAAAGATTGAGTAAGAGGAGATGAAACGTGTTTATACGGTGCTTTCTGATTTTCATATCAAACGTTTTTACTTTGTAAACTCTGAATAAAGTCAAAACAGCATTCTTTTATGATTCGTTTTGTGCTTGTTCGGTTAAATATCAGATGACTGTTGTATTGATAAATCCGCTATTAACGTTAATTGCTATAATTATTAAATCGTTTCTATTCTTCGGTAAAAAGAAGTGCAGGATAACCAGGCCGAGGTAGGGGAGTCGTTCACCAAATTAATACTGCGGACATTTGTCTTCGTATAGATCTACCTTATCAAACCTGAACAAAGCAATCATGATTTTGAAATAAGTAATAACTATATTTAACGTTTTTAAAATCAAAAATCTTATTGGGATTAATGAGCTCTTCTTCAAATGAAATGGAATGAAAAATAGTAATCAAATCAAACTCACGTCATTCACATAGATTTTATAACTTTAGTTCAGCAACGAAGGTATATATAAAGATATCATCATTGAATCGTCAGCGATGCCAAAAAAGTTGTCAAAACACTTCATTTACAGTTAAGTTGGATGCTGTAAAATACCATAATACCTGCCTTATATGGAGCTACCTACTCGCACCGAGGACACAATCGCTATGTGAAGGTAATACTTTGAAGTCCTGGCTCTATTTCTCAGCCTGAAGGAAGCTGGGGTTGTATTTACTTAGTGGTAGGTTGTAGCCTGAAGGAAGCTTGGGTTGTATTTACTTAGTGGTAGGTTGTAGCCTGAAGGAGGCTGGGGTTGTATTTACTTAGTGGTAGGTTGTAGCCTGAATGAAGCTGGGGGTTGTATTTACTTAGTGGTAGGTTGTAGCCTGAAGGAAGCTGGGGGTTGTATTTACTAAGTGTTAGCTTGTTTGGAAGTTTGTTCTATGCATCTTCTGTGCCGAGGGAGAAAGATGTGCGCGTGATTTGAAATCTGTTGAATATTACTCGTTGGTAATGTCCGATGCTCAAGATCTTAATTTGTGTTATCAGCTATTGGTTTCGCAGTAGGGGTGTTTTATAGGATAGAGCATGTCCTTGGTAAATGCTATTAAAACGTGCATATCTTTTGTTTTTTCCTTGTTCTGTTCCAAAGTAATGTCAGCAATATCATAAATATTTTCTGTTTCGTGTAAATAGGAAGGTTCGGTTATCATTCTACTGGCTCCATATTGTAAGGTTTCAATGTGTTCACCACATTACAGATAACCTATTTTTTACATTTCTAATAGCGGTATAATGTTAACATCCTAGATTTTCGGGCGTTTTTGCAGGAATTTTAAATTTCTTTGGCAGTGTGTGATGTTCACTTGAGATGTTGGTGATGTCGTAAGCAAAACGGTGATTGTATTAGATTAATGTTTATTATTTGATACGATTATATATATAAACTTTATTTATTTTATAACAATTATGAAACAAGTTTTTCAACATATATTAATCACTCTTGTTGGCCCGGATGTTAGCAAGCGGATGGTCTTGTTGTGGGAGGAAACCTGAGTACCCGGAGAAAACCAAAGTGGTCGGGCAGGCGACCCAAACTTTTTCATCGAGGACATGAAACGATTAGTGTTTCTTTTTATGCTTGAATTGAAACATGTCAATCATGACTTTTGACAAAGATTTGACTGTCAAACATCATGATTTATGACGCCCTTTTGCAATGAAATAGACGACTGACCCAAAGCAAAAGTGTGGGAATGGATCATAATGTACTGGCTATAGCATTTAAAACAGTCAAAAGTGTGGGAATGGATCATAATGTAATGGTAATAGCATTTAAATCAATCAAAAGGGTAGGAATGGGTCATAATGTACTGGTAATAGAATTTAAATCAATCAAAAATGTGGGAATGGATCATAATGTAATGGTAATAGCATTTAAATCAATCAAAAGGGTAGGAATGGGTCATAATCTACTGGTAATAGCATTTAAATCAATTAAAAGTGTCGGAATGGATCATAATGTACTGGTAATAGCATTTAAATCAATCAAAAGGGTAGGAATGGATCATAATGTACTGGTTATATGCATTTAAATCAGTCAAAAATGTGGAAATGGATCATAATTTACTGGTAATAGCATTTAAATCAATTAAAAGTGTGAAAATGGATCATAATGTACTGGTAATAGCATTTAAATCAATATACTGGTAATACATTTGTAGCATTTAAATCAGTCAAAAATGTGGAAATGGATCATAATTTACTGGTAAAAGCATTTAAATCAATCAAAAGTGTGGGAATGGATCATAATGTAATGGTAATAGCATTTAAATCAATCAAAAAGCATCTTCTCGTCCTTTGATATTTAATCATGAGGATAAAGCTTTCACTTACTTTTCATATATTTCGTATTTTGCCATATTTTTCTAACTTTAAAAACAAGCCACTGTACCAAACATTATCCATTTCATTTGGTTAGATCCAAAGAATAAGATCGTACGATCAATTTTATATAAAAATGATCATGCTTATGAACTTTTACATAAAGGTTGAAAGCAAATTATTGTTGAGTTAATACAGAGTTGATTTTTTTTTTTAATTGAAACATAATATTACAAGAATTCATATCAAAACGTCCGAATGATGTAGGCATACATAGGGTAAACAGGAAGTACTCTAGGTATGATACTATCACCCGGTCTTATAACCGGATAGCAGTTTGACATGTTATAATTGTGGATAATGATTTCATATTATTAGACTTTTAAATTCTAATTAGTAAAATAACAACATCTTAAACAGTCAATGACAGGAACATTTGTATGAAGTTTGGTTTACATTGATCAGATAAACTTTAAAAGCAGAAATAAATGTCTTAGCTAGTTAACTGGTTGGCCATTTTGGATATTGATCAAGCCAAAACTAACAGCACTTGTTTAGAACCATGAAAGCATTGTTCATATAAAAAAAAAAAAAACAGTAGCATTTTGGAATCTTTCTGTCAGTCTATGTATTACTAAAAACTCACGTTACAGAGTTATGATGCATTTTATATTCATTCTTAAATCATCATAGTATTGCGTTTTCATTTTTCACATTGTGTTACGCTTGAATAAGTCTCCGTTCAGTATCGATTCTCATGACATATAACAACACTAGACACATTACAGCGACGCTTATCGGACCGGTGATAATGCTGAATAGAGATAACATGATTAAAAACTAGTATTATATTCAATGGAGCTATTTAGATTGCAGTACAAACAGTGGTATGTCAGATCAGTCAGGAAATGGAGGTATTACGCATACTTGATGTCTTTTTTTTCGCGGGTGATTGCACAAGAGAAAGATAGGAAACTACAGCAACATATTTAGCATTACTGGTACAGCTACCTCACTAATCGGGTTACCACGCGAAGATACAATCAAGAACACTTTATATCACGAGCATTAATTATGAAACCCATTCGAGCGAAATTTACCATTAATTCAGTCCGGTTATAAAACTAATTCTTCATACGAAAGTTCTGGCATATGCTGCTACGGTGAAACATTGCAAGTAATTGGAGTTAATCCAAAACATTAATATATGATTACTAAAACACGTTTCAAGTAACACAGGCAAATGTTAAAGTATTAATTGAAACCTTACTCCCTCTGAGGCCAATGGTTTGTACAGCCGGACCCAAAGTTATTAGTAATCCCTCTGGTATGAAGAAAATGCATCTCAGATGTGTTAATCCTTGCCAATTTTTATACCATAGGGTTTCGTAACTTTATCTGTGTCTTCCTATAGACCTCGGACAAGGAGAGGAGTTACATAAGACATGTTCAGATACTGTGGCATCATGTATATGTTATACGGAGTTACCAGTCGTTTAACACGCTGTCAAAATACTAGTTGCTAACTAGATATGCCGGACTACAGTGAATCGGTATAGCACGATAGACTAGAATTACATTTTCTCTCATTTCCGTGTGTGTAAGATAGGGCTGTTCAGGGTAAGAAAGGGGTGTAAGAAATGTCTATCTTACATCCCGTTCACGTGACGTGAAGTGACGTTACAATTGCACGACTTTGGAAAAGTCCGATACCGCAATGCGGAAAAGGCGACGTGATGAAAATATTTCGCTGATAGATTTATTTTCGTCAAAATAAATATGGAGAAAGTTGTTATTGTCAAAACGGTAGCGAGTTCAAACGCGTTTTCATGGTTTCTGAGCTTATACTGGTAACTGGAATAAGAGAAAAATACTCTCTCATGTCCAGGGATGTAGAATAGAGAAATGCCACCCTCGAGTTTTCCTTTCCTACACCCCTGGCCATGAAAGAGTATTATAATCCCATACACGGGCAACAGAAACATTGTTTATAAAACAAAGCTCACTCAGATAGTTTTCAAAACCTCTTTCTGTACAAAAACAAACTTAGATTAATGTCGATTGCTCTTGGACAAACTCACAACACAGGGTTTCCAAAGATGCAGGTTTTACGGTTACCATCATGATATCATTGGGATATATGTCATTCCTTCGTGTAATGTTGAGGCCGTCGTTGTTTTTTGTATTTTGCTCGTAAGTAAGTTAACATTAGTTGGGTTTGACCTAGATTTACATGGTGGGTTTGACCTAGTTTTACATGGTGGGTTTGACCTAGATTTACATGGTGGGTTTGACCTAGATTTACATGGCGGGTTTGACCTAGATTTACATGGTGGGTTTGACCTGGATTTACATGGTGGGCGTGTCGACGAAGCAGTAGGCGCTTACCCTTCCGAGACACCTAGTCTTATTCTCCGTGAATTTTTTAAATGATCTCAATGTAAATCTTTACTTTGTTCATATATGTATCCATAGTTTTATCGATTGTGAGTTTAAATTATGGTTTTGTTGACACTTAGGTATTTTCATATTGTATCATGCAATATACTCTTAATATCAAAGTGATAAATGTCATACAGAAGATTACCGCAGTTCTTAAATCTCCTATTACCGTTTCGTCTTTGAAAAAATGAGAAAATTGTATCTCAAAAGAATTTGAAAGTATTTCTCTTTTACAGAAGGAATGTGCTTATAAGTCCTGTTCCGGACGTCATTTTTATATATCATTATCGTATGTGTAAAGCACAACACCTCTAGTTATTTTGTAAATTATATAGACCGTTATATTTAAGTTGTATTTTTATCCATTGATTATTTATCGTTGATTGCGTATGCTTATCTTTCCGAATTCGGAACTGTCCCAACCCTGGTCTTTCCGTTGCATTTTTCACCCTTCTTATGAAATATCAAAAAGATGCATGCCATTCAAATTAGCTTCAGTCTGCACCTAGACAACATGAAATCACAAGAGAAATCCCGATATCGATGTCCCAACACATACTCTCCTGGTACATTACAGAGTGCAGACAATGTGACAGATTAGCCAATCTTTATGCATGACCACACAACACATTCATCAATTATTCAGGAGCTACAGTAGGACCCCGGTCTGGTAAGTATACTTGTACAATAAAACGTTACATGTGTGATGTATTGTACCGCTTAACTCCGCCACCAGACTCTGTGTACAACTCTCCAATATTGACTGGACATTTAAGTTACCGAGTAAGCATCTCGACTGATATAAAATATAATATACATTTGCCAAGATAACATTTTATGTATATTACTGATAAAAATTGCTAAAATTTGGCAAAACAAATTGTTGGCACCACGCAGAAATTTGGTTTGATGATCAAAATTGATTATACTTTCGTAAACTATATTTTAAACATACTTTAACATATTCGTCAGTGTAACAAACTAATTTCAGTACAGACGATATTATTCATTATATTTCAACATATGGTGTAAACATATTAAATGAAGAAGCTTATTTGTTTCCCGCTGACAGTGTTGATCTAGGAACTGAATAGATGTATGTACATCGCCCTCCTCATACACAGGCGCAACACACATCTTTATATAACCGCCATTACTCTGACGGGTTTTTTGACATGCCGTTCTAGAGTGGAATTCAACGCTTTTCTTTCGTCTTTTCTTCGCTTTGTACTTACTGTATAGTATAAAGTATAGGTTGAAAACTTTTTATGCATAATTCCGTCTGCGTTTATAACTTAAATAGTTTCATCTTACAGAATATATATAAAGGGTTCATAGTCTTAAGTATATGATCATAACATTAATTAATTTAATTAGAAGCAGACGTCATTGTCCCAGTTTGATATCATTAATTAGTGTATCACCTGTCAGTGTTTACTCTTTGGTGTGTTAGTATTTGTGTTTATTTGAGTGTCTTAGCGCTTCACCCCCACAGACTTCAGAAATACTCGTGTGATATACCTTGGTTATATTTGCCTTCTGTGATGTTTCTTTGTAATTTCTTAATTAGCCGTTCTATAATCAGCTGTATGTTGTGTATGCTTGTTATTGATATATCTGATGTCTGTTAGAAGAAAATCACTACGGTGCTTATGCATATAATTATAAATAAGACGTAACAAAATATCGTATATCTTGTGATCTTTACTCCATGTATAATGCGCCCTGTTTTCCAATGACTCCATTACGCATTTTTGTATTTTCGTTCTCAACACTCATAAATATTTTTAAAATACATTAATAATTTAAATAAAGAAAAAACGTTCCTCCTTCAGTAACGTTACCAGCCTAGTTTAATACACACACACGTGGGAGTCGGTGTAGACACTGGGTAAACATGGCGTGGTTAACCTGCCAAGTGATGCAGCATCTTAGCCGCCGATAAACAAAAAACTATCTTTTCTTTAGGGCCTTGTCACCGCCCGACCTGGTTATACAGGTGATTTAGGTTGCTGATGAGCACCCAGATAAACCTTTATCTTCCTTAGCTCTCTTATCACGGACTACCTAACTACATTATTGCAATGCGTCAGACTCGGCCCCCGTTATAACTCTTACTCTTCGTTCTGTTTGAAGACTGTGACGCTCTCTTTATCATCATGGTATAAAAGAAGTTTTTTAAAGCAATAATTTAAAAGATAAAACATATTGTGTAGAAATATAAACAAAATGAGTGGGTGTTCACAAAAGAGTACACCAATGACCTTGAAAGTAATGACTATGTGATACCTCATGTATACACTTCTTGTAGCGAATACAAGCAACTAGGAAGATTAATGTTAACTTCAGCGAACTCGAAACAAAGTCCTTACCAATGCAGATTAATTAGTGAATGTTCAGCGAAAAATCCAATTTTTAACCTTTATCTCATTGTTGTTACTATGCCCTATTGCTAAAGACCTGTTTAAATTACGAAATCCATCATTTGGTTTTAATACATACATTTAAAGAGTTTTGTAATGTCCAATAGTGTAAAAGTTTCGGTCCGAACAAGATTTTCATAGCTTTGACCTTTGAATCCCTGTTGTGACACTGACCTAGGGATTCAGACTTGTTAGTGGAAGGCATAACACATTTTGTCATAAAACGTATGCACCATGTTCCGTGCTATACAACGATTTGAAATATAAACCGAAGCGATGGATTTGTGTCGTTCATGCCTGTTACATTTGATTAATATCTATCAATTGTTTGATATATAAAATGTATCCAGATCAATAACTTAGAGTTTACAGTTAAGAATTTTCAGCTGGCGATTATCGTAGAGAAAGCTTATATGCATCATGACAAATTCCAGTCAGTATACGATACAGTATTCAAATACATAACTACATACAGGGGATGCATTGTTACCTCACACGTTCTCTCAAGTTTATGGATTCTGCTCAAATTAAACCACGACTGTCCCACACAATAAAGGGTAATTGTATATTCCTGACTTCAGTTATCCTGCTATCTTTCTGCATGCCTACCTTTCTGAATAACTGTGATGTTGGATTTATGTAGACGACAGTGTCCAGGCATGTGTATGCCTGTATGTTTAACACTCATCCCTCTGAAGTTGCTGTTATGCATCTCAGTAAGACTGCCTACGTGATAAACCGCTTCTGACTGTAAAATGTATCTAAAAAGCGATTTTTGAAATATCCCAACTCGACAGTATCTTTTTATTTGAATCAAACTTCACTTGGGAGAGTAATCCGAGGGTTGACGTTAATACACAAAAGAGCAATAAAAATCATCAATATAGTGACAACCATTGATATAAGGCTACAGTGTCGGTTATACCACGTCTGACAGCTTTTAATGATGATATGGTTACAATGATACTGTCACGATTTAAAATCTATATTTCAGCCGCAGTGTTTGTGTTGTAATGATTGATATCTTCAGTGAAGCTACGCTTTATGTCATGATACTGTTACGACACAAAATTTGTGATGAAGCCTCAGCGAGTGTGATGGAATGATTGATATCTTCACTTAACCTACGCTTTATGTAATGATACCGTTACGACACACAATTTATGATGAAGCCTCAGTGTGTGTGTTGTACTGATTGATATCTTCAGTGAATCTACGGTTTATGTAATGATACTGGTACGACACACAATTTGTGACGAAGCCTCAGTGTGTGTTGTAACGATTGATATCTTCAGTTGAGCTACGCTTTATGTAACGATACTGTTACGACACACTATTTGTGATGAAGCCTCATTTTGTGTTGTAATGATTGATAACTTCAGTGAAGCTTCGCTTTATGTTATGATACTATTAAGACACACAATTTGTGACGAAGCCTCAGTGTGTGTTGTATGATTGATATCTTCAGCTAAGCTACGCTTTATGTAATGATCCTGTTACGACACACAATTTATGATGAAGCCTCAGTGTGTGTGTTGTACTGATTGATATCTTCAGTGAAACTCCGCTTTATGTAATGATTCTGTTACGACACAAAATTTGTGATGAAGCCTCATTTTGTGTTGTAATGATTGATATGTTCAGTTAAGCTACGCTTCATGTAATGATACTGTTACTACACACAATTTGTGATGAATCCTCAATTTGTGTTGTAATGATTGATATCCTCAGTTAAGCTACGCTTCATGTAATGATACTGTTAAGACACACAATTTGTGACGAAGCCTCAGTGTGTGTGTTGTAATTATTGATATCTTCAGTGAAGCTTCGCTTTATGTTATGATACTGTTACGACATACAATTTGTGACGAAGCCTCAGGGTGTGTGTTGTAATGATGGATATCTTCAGTTAAGCTAGGCTTTATGTATGATAATGTTACGGCACACAATTTGTGACGAAGCCTCAGGGTGTGTGTTGTAATGATGGATATCTTCAGTTAAGCTGCGCTTTATGTAATGATAATGTTACGATACACAATTTGTGACGAAGCCTCAGGGTGTGTGTTGTAATGATGGATATCTTCAGTTAAGCCACGCTTTATGTAATGATAATGTTACGATACACAATTTGTGACGAAGCCTCAGGGTGTGTGTTGTAATGATCGATATCTTCAGTGAAGCTAAGCTTTATGTAATGATACTGTTACAACACACAATTTGTGATGAAGCTTCAATTTGTGTTGTAATGATTGATAACTTCAGTTAAGCTACGCTTTGTGTAATGATACTGTTACTACACACAATTTGTGATGACGCCACAGTGTGTGTGTTGTAATGATGGATATCTTCAGTTAAGCCACGCTTTATGTAATGATCCTGTTACGACACACAATCTGTGACGAAGCCTCAGTGTGTGTTGTAACGATTGATATCTTCAGTTGAGCTACGCTTTATGTAATGGTACTGTTACGACACACAATTTGGGATGAAGCCTCAGTGTGTGTGTTGTAATGATTGCTATCTTCAGTTAATCAACGCTTTATGTAATGATCCTGTTACGACACACAATTCGTGACGAAGCCTCAGTGTGTGTTGTAATGTTTGATATCTTCAGTTAAGCCACGCTTTATGTAATGATCCTGTTACGACACACAATCTGTGACGAAGCCTCAGTGTGTGTGTTGTACTGATTGATATCTTCAGTTAGGCTACGCTTTATGTAATGATAATGTTACGATACACAATTTGTGACGAAGCCTCAGGGTGTGTGTTGTAATGATGGATATCTTCAGTTAAGCTAGGCTTTATGTATGATAATGTTACGGCACACAATTTGTGACGAAGCCTCAGTGTGTGTTGTAATGATTGATATCTTCAGTGAAGCTACGCTTTATGTATTTGTACTGTTACCACAAACACTTTTTGATCAGGCCACAGTATGTATATTGAAGCTCTAACGATTGAGATCTTTGATGATTATTCAGTGTATGTACTGTTTCTATTGACAATCTTTTGACATTTTTTACATGGTATTTTAAGTGAAACGACTTTTCGCAAACACCATCATTGCGTTGATATATAAGCGTGACGAAATTGTCCTCAATTCCGTTACAATACATGATGTTGTTTTATATTTCTGTTATCGACACTTGGTCGTGTGTATGGATGAACGGGAACCATTTCCATGTCCTGGTTCTCCATTCACCGGTCATGTTAAAACATCTCGGATCAAAGAAGATGTTGATTAGATGCTGTAAAATCCACATATAATACGACATCTGAACATAAGTTCAAGACTCATTAGGATTTGATTCCATGACAAAAGGAAATGAAAAAAGCAGCGAAGGTATAAAACGTAGTATCAGAGCTACGATTGTTTGCGGTAGTGTTACCTTGTCACAGCTAAGGTAATGTGACGACGGTATCAACTATTGATGAGGTTAATCAGTGAACATTTCTATTGAGATGTCGTAACATAAGCATGGTAGCATGTCATCTCATTAACAGGACAACGACAGGTCGCTAAAAAGAAACAACAACCAAGTATAGGCAAGTGTGAAGCTTAATGATTCAATATTGGGTTACCTGTTGAAATGCCTTGTGCTCCGGTTTATTCAATTATAGGTGTTAACAGTTCTGATTACGCCTGCAGGATTTGAATATCAAGCTAGGCCAATATTTAATAAGTAACAAATATCCCGCTAGTCGTGAAAGGATTAAAGGAAAGTTAGAGATCACAAATATTGAAATATTGAAAGCAAAGCAATGTCTGTATGGGTCACAACATAAGTCGCCTCAAACGATCATGTATTGTATCGCAGGGGGACTACCTATTTTCTGATGATCCCGATCCTTCGGGTATAAAGTACCTACCTATCCTATAAAACATCTGCCCCATTTCTACTTACCCAGAGTCATACTCGCTACCTACCTATCGCCGTATTAACTACTTACCTGTAAGTGTACTAGCTATTTACCTATTATTGTGTTAACTACTTACCTATGGTCGTATATACAGTTCCACAAAAGAATAATGCCCCATAGAAACTCCATTTTTCCTCCGATATCGATCCATAGGCGCTGCTCCTGGCTGTCGACTCGTACCGATCTAGTAGATCACGGGTTCGATTCTCCCACACGTCCATGGATATCTTCCCTGATTGCAGTTGATATGTATTGTTTTTAACGTTTTTCAGTACTTGTTGTTTGTATGAAATAAGGTTGTTTTTCTGTTGCTGTTCGTACGGTCGTTCTACCGCCTGGAACAGAGCGGCACCAATGAGAGTGTATATGATGAGAATGATAATAAGTCCAATCAGGGATTTGATGATGGAGTACACGGTCTGCAGAAACTTCTTCAGATTCCGGAGACATTTGGTACAAAATGTTACACCTCTTGATAAGTTTTCACTGACAGCCGCAACTGCAGCTTCCGGTTTACGACGACTACTTCCGGGATTGTTCGTTTCTGTAGTTTCCATAGTTACAGTGTCATTCAGCAGTGTCTCGTGCTCTGAAACAGGAAAGAAAATTTTGTTTCAGTTGTACTTCTTATTAGAATTATAAAGTAAAGAGTTTTGGTTGACTTTGATCCATGTACTGTTATGTTCCCTATTTATGATTATCTTGTTCCATGATCACATGACCCTAGCGTTATTTAAGATTGTATAACAAACTGAAATTCAGTTAACATATTACCAAAGCGAATATAATTTTAGGGCTAATACGAAAAGTTACCATAGAGGAGAAGAAAATCACTCGATCAGAAAGGAAGCCCTCGGAGTCACTAATCAATGAATCGGCGATTACAGACCATGCAATGTAGCAAAATAATGATATTGACTAGGTAACTCCAAAGTCCTGGACAGAGAGCGCAAACAAACGGCAGATAGAAGAGACTATCTGGATACGCCGCAGTGGGCTAGTTCTTAACCGAGACGAGGGGGCTCATAGACTCTTAAATATCAATGCCCAGATATTAAACGCGTCATTTCGTACATGTATAACAGCTGAGTGTACACACGCTTAAAAAGTATCCGAATCGACGTCTGATTTTACATTGCCAACTCGTACATATTTAACACTTTTGTGTACATACGTTTCACTAGTCATTTGTCTGATGAATGTGACGGAGAACATACCGCACTAGTCATCGTAACGTCGAACATAAACACTTGTTGTGATACATAACCTTTATACAGTACAACCTATATTCAAAACATTCACGTACGTTGACAGGGTCATTTTTCTGCTTCTTTGCAAATGCAACCCAAGTTCGGTCGCTTGTAAATAATCAGCTATAAAGCGATACATCAAATGTCCAGCGTCGCGCTATCGAACCTGTTATTACCTTGAGGGACCAATGTTATCCTGATAGAATTAGGAATGTAGGCCTACCACCATGGTAGCCAACTGATCCTTTGTTCAAGTTGTCAAGATTTTGAGACATTGAGTAAGTTTGCACGAAATTACTAGACGGTAAATTTACGACACATGGACACTGTTAACGATCAATGGGGTGTTACCGTCAGAGGGATTAACCTACAGGTGATTCATTACCCCCTTGATCGACTTTGAGCGTTTTGTCTATACACAAGTCTGCTGGTAACTACTTACGACGAGCAACGTAAACTTTCATGAAAAACGAGTGCTAACACAACGTAAAATCCCAAGAGAAACGCATACTATTACAATGAAAACTCCTAAAAGAAACGCTTGCTATTATAACGTAAGCTCCCAAGAGAAACACGTGCTATTTTAACGTTAACACCAACAGAAATACGTGCTATTTTAACGTTAACACCAACAGAAACACGTGCTATTTCAACGTTAACACCAACAGAAACACGTGCTATTTTGACGTTAACACCAACAGAAACCCGTGCTATTTTGACGTTAACCCCAACAGAAACACGTGCTATGTTAACGTTAACACCAACAGAACCACGTGCTATTTTAACGTTAACCCCAACAGAAACACGTGCTATGTTAACGTTAACACCAACAGAAATACGTGCTATTTTAGCGTTAACACCAACAGAAACACGTGCTATTTTAACGTTAACACCAACAGAAACACGTGCTATTTCAACGTAAACTACTACTAAGATCCTCGTAACATTACAACGCATACTCCAAACAGAAACGCGTACTAATATAACATAGATCACCCTTATGTTCAGTAACAACACAACTCCTTGGTAACGTATCAGAAGAGGCACACGCTGCATATACCGATATCTAATCAACGCTAGCGAACGGGTCTGCTTTACTGCATACGAATATTTTTCGCTTTGATCTGCAAACCGTAATCAGCCCTAAAATCGTTTGAACATGTGTATAACACGTGCACTGGAGTTCTTATAAAACACCCTGCTGTGTTCAAATATTCTTACGAAAGGAAAACTGAGGAACTGTACTTTTAAATTTTAGCACATTGACATTATATCGGCTGGGACAGGAAAGAGGTGTTACGAATTTCCAATGAGATGTAAACTGCACTCACAGATAAAATGGAGCCAATTACTCTGGTATTACTGTTCAAGCGTAATGTTGCACGTTCAACAAATTACCACCCACTCACAAACCATCACACATGTGTTTGTTACTACTGTGGAAGGCGTCCAACAAACATTGACCACGTCCAGACGTGTACGGTGTTGGTGTAATAAATGTACACACTAATCAGTCGTTAATGTCAAACACGTGAGGGACCCTAGTTAACATTATTACCAGTCAGCTGTACTTCTCGACCTTGTAGTCAGGTTTGTTAGAAATATATATACATCAACCTGACCCTGGCTCAATTTTCGGACATCCTAGTCCACGTGTAGACGTTTTAGCTGCGATGTGCTCCCTGCAGTTGACGATAAATCAATGTGTATTGCTGTACACACACAAATGCCAACATGAAATGCACGTTCAAATTAGCCGTGTTAAACTAAACAGATATGAGATGCACTGGATGCCAGCACACAACGAGAAATGCCTGACTAGACTAGCTATTGTTCCGTGGTAACGTTTTCTTCTTAACACATGTAAATGTAGCATATCAGTATTCCGTCTTCTTATAACCTTTGGGGTCTCGATTATGTCTGTGAATGCAAATCTTTGAATCCGTTATTTAAATATATCTCAGAAGAAATCTTGAATGCTTGCAATAGAAGTTGTAGCAGACAAGCAATGCCTGAATGAAACATGCTCACATAACGGGCTCTTTGTACAAAGCTCTGTGGAGTCATCTTGGCTGCATAAACTATCAAGTATATACTTCTCTTTTGTTTTATACATTGTAAGGTTGTATGATATGCGAATACCCTATACAAACGAATTGTAGAAACGCGTTATGACACGCAGTGTTTGGCGTATATCAATGATTGTCAATGACAGGATTTAGCATTTAAAGCATATGACACTACTCCGGTGAAATGAGCATTGTATACATAGACAGACACTATATGACGTATAAGTTTAATTGGTGTTGTATTTAATCAACTAATTATAAACATTAAAATAAAGAATCCTCAGTAGGATTGTTGACACCATGTAACTCAGAACGGAAAAATATATATTAACCGCAGTTTTACAGAGAATTATAACTAGACCTACATAGAAAGACCTCTGCCTCACTTAAAGCTCACCTTACCTTACAACACAGTATCGCCAGACAAATCCCTTGGTACCTATCCGAGGGACTGAAGGCAAGTTTATCCGTATCCGAGGTTTTACTCAATTATATACCATGTTTGTTCCTATGTCAATCAGCGCCAAGTATCGCCCGCCTGGTCTAGAGCGGTGTAACACTCCACACAGTCAGTATAGCACAGCTCGATTCCAGTACGGTAACACTCTACTCGTACAAACCACAGACTGTCATTCCTCATTCCATCATTCCAGGTGATATTTTCAATAGTAATGACCAACTATTTTTGTATTTTTCATATCTATACAATATTAATTTCAATGAGATAAGGGCAACAAGGGATGCTTTGGTTCTAACTCCAATATACATTGATATGTAACTACAATGTACCTTGTTATGTAACTACAATTTACCTTGTTATGTAACTACAATGTACCTTGTTATGTAAGTACAGTGTACCTGTTCGTAGGACTACTCCCTGGCTTGGTATGTAATTACAGTGTACCTTGTTATGTAACTACAATGTACCTTGTTATGTAACTACAATGTACCTTATTATGTAATTACAGTTTACCTTGTTATGTAACTACAATTTACCTTATTATGTAAGTACAATTTACCTTGTTATGTAACTACAATGTACTTTGTTATGTAATTACAGTTTACCTTGTTATGTAACTACAATTTACCTTGTTATGTAACTACAATTTACCTTGTTATGTAAGTACAATTACCTTGTTATGTTATTACAATGTACTTCGTTATTTAACTTCAATGCACCTTGTTATGTTACTACAATTTACCTTATTATGTAACTACAATGTACCTTGTTATGAAACTACAATTTAAACTTGTTATGTAACTACAATGTACCTTGTTATGTAACTACAATTTACCTTGTTATGTAAGTACAGTGTACCTTGTTATGTTACTACAATGTACCTTGGTATGTAAGTACAGTGTACCTTGTTAAGTAACTTCAATGTACACTGTTATATTATCATTACCACTTTCGTGTTCCTGGTCTAACTACATTATACATTATTCTGTTGGTACACGTACATTGTGATGGCATTTTATCCATTATTAATTTTGCTACTTATTTGTGCTATTCGTTGCAACTATTCGTTGTAATGCCGTTTTGACAAGGTCTTTTTTCCATTTATTTATTTTGTCGTTCCTTTCGTTTTGTGTTTTAGTACTTTGCGGAACGTTTGTCCGAAGTGATTGATAGCGTGGGTTCCTGCTGTAAATAGTCCCACTTTTCCTGTATTCATTGAGCCTCTATATTTTTATGTTAAACTACTAGAATGTGTTTCCGTTGCTAATGTAACGACACCATGCACGCGAACATAGTCTAACCTTGATCGTATCTCAAGCAATTACGAAATTATACATGTATTAGTGTTGTATGATGGAAATGTGAATATATTGTATTTGTTTCCCGAGATTCCAACGGAACATGAGTGACCGACAGGGAAAACCCCCAGATTACCTTATTACAAAAATACATGGTAATTTGATTGAGATAAAAATATCAAATTAAATAAAAGAAAAAGAAGCTGTTAATATTACAAAAAAAAACACCTTGATAGCATAAGGGAATATTATCGCCCACGAGGGAAACATTTGAGCGAGGGAAACATGTTTTATTTCGACGTCATGTGATTGATCTAATGAAATCGTACAAAAATATAAATAAGGTGTAGAAACATGAATCTCAAATGTGAGCTTGACACTTTTGGGAAGTTTAGCCAGCCCTCTATTACAGTCTCTCCTGATGAATCATCACATGAAAGTCTGTACATAATGTAGCCAGGGTATCAGGTAAGACAGTATGAGGACAAGGCTAACAATCCCATTACTGATCGCCCTTACTGTCCCTTTGAAAGTGGGGCTGAATAAAAAAACCGTCAATTCAGGCATCCAAATCCCTCGAACATGAAGTGATTTGATTGATTTGTTTGTTAGGGAGTTATGCACTTTGACGACGATGTCCACGGACGATGGAGCCACTGAAGACACACTTTAATGTGCGACATCGAAAGGTTATTACTTTGACATCCAACCCAGTCATATTACTCTGATGAGATCGAACAAGATGTCTAGCGAGACACGTCAGTAAAGAAAGAATACGTAAGCAATACATATTTGTAAGGAAATAAGAGTTCCATATTTTCTAGCCGATTCTGTAGGGTATGTCATTTGGTATGCCGTCGCCTCGGACAAACATGCAATCGTACAAAGCATGTTAATTCTTTAATGACGTTCTTGAACCTTTCAGGGTTAATACACAGTGATGTAATACACCTTTTTGTGTCTGTGAAGCATCTCCCAGTGTAACCGTAAACAAACACCTTATACAGGCGTTAGGGGTTCATTAGTGCATGTTTCCCTTAGATAATGTCCATTAAGCACGATGCTTTTATTACAAAAACATAACGAACCGTCACGTTTTATTGATTTGCGCAAGGCAGTTTGAAACGTGGTCCATGAATTTATAAACTGCATGCAATGTTAATGTAGGGTACAGTTATAATGGTTTAAACGGGAATTTTATTCAAGCTAAGTGAAAAATCACGTCTCTGTTTCTGTTAAACATTTGATGTTGTAGCTTTATGTACATCAGAAATGTAAGCAAACACCATAGAGACAAACACCACAGAGACAAACGCCATACAGACAAACCTGAGAAGAATATAGTTGTACCATATGTTAATTATTTCAGCAAAGATTGATACCAAATTTAGAATATCAAAATCATTAACATAAAACGTAAACCTATTCATAAACAGGAAAGATATTTTAAAATAAATAAATATGTATAATAAGCGAATACCAATGTAAGTTGTGACGAAAACCGTAGTTAGAACTCAAAATCAATAAAACTTGAGTAAAATTTGAATTCCAGAAGGATTACCATGTCGACCATTGAAAATCAATACAAGGAGAAAAAAGAGTTCTTGAAAGGTAAACCTCTTCAACTTCATCGACAACACTCGTCATTAGAAGCATCAAACTCCTTGTCACACAAAGAAATAAATATCCAAATGTGATCCTTACGACGACCACGCGAACTTGTACCTAGCCCCCATCAACCTGCGTCTTTTGGAATCTGTGTAGTAAGTTTGTTCATCAGCAGTCGGCAACAATCACAGAAAACAAGATATTCGGAGCAAGCTAATGAATATCGAATAAACTGCAATATGTAAACTATGTAAGCGGGGGACGCAGGGATGATAATATCAAGAAAGGGAGTATACACAATCGGAAAATCGAAATGGCTCCATCTATCGTACAGATTCGTATAAGCCTTGTTAGTCATTTTGTAGACAAAGATTGAGGAAAGCGGCTGTATTAGAAGAGCGTGTATTGTCATTGATTCCAAGCCCAGGAGAGTATATATTATTGATGTGGTCAATACATTTCTTGTTATTCATAGACATAACATCGTCGATATATCTCAGTGTGAAATTTAAAGACTTGGCTAGAATTTTGTTATCAGTAATAATAAGCTTATCAATTAAAACAGCCTCATATGAAAACAAAACACAAGTCGGGCAAAAGAGGGCACAGTTTGTTGCCACAGGAATACCTAGTCTACTTTAAAAATCTTACCACCAAACTCAACAAATATATTTTTCAACCAGAAACTCGATCAGTCCCACATTTTTGCAGCATATTCTATTTCTTGTTTGATGGAGCTTTTCAATGTACAGGAAAGGTTTCCTTGGTTATAAAGCAAACTTGTGGGTTTTTTCTCTAGCAGGACATGTAATAGTGTTAGTAGACAAGTATAAAGTTACAGTAGGTAATAGGAGTGTTGCAATACGCCCCCATGAAAACATTTGCATTGTGGATAAGATTTAGACGCCAGTTGTGGATAATGTTTAGACGCCAGTTACAAAGTGCCCCTCTAGACCACTGTTGGATGGGAATGTAGAGCATGCTAAAAAAGAGGATTTATTCTAATGTCGTCTTAATTCAGTTGTTCTAGCCTTTTAAATTCAATATGCTGGAGATATTTTGGTCTAGTATAGTGTAGTAATTATCTTTCCATGGTAGAAGTATTCAATTTGAACTTACTTAATACGACACTTGCCTTATAGTCTATGCGTTAACCCCAACCCCCCNTCAATTGTCTAAATGTCAGATTAAAAATTGAAATGATAAGATTAACTTCATTGATAAGTAGTTACTCGATAGTAACAAGCATTGCGTCGCCTTAAGCAAAATGGTACAATAGATAGTGGTAATATGAAATAATTGTAAAATAGCATATCACGGCAAACTACTGTAGATATGTAGCGGAATATATTGATACTTTATAATGACTAACATATCGCAATGTCTACACATTTTTAAATCTCTACTTTATACTAAACTGCATATTTCATTTTCACTTTCTGCAGCGAAATAATGTTTATATAATCAGCATGATGTAATATCCTTCTTAAAGAATTCGTTATGGACAACTCAAAGATATTTCCTTTCCTTCATTATAGATAGTTCAAACGGCAGAGGCATGTGTAATGTCATATAGATATTTACATTTTACGTCGTAGAAAGTAGAAACATGTATAGTTTGATCAGAATATTGTAGTAAGATAGGAACGAGAACATGAAAGCTCCACCGTTTTCCTTTTCCTTACCAACACCAGAATCGAAAGTAAAACATGTTATAATTTATAAATGAATTATAACAGGCTCTGTTTTAGACAACACTTCCTGGAAAAATTAGTGACATCCTTCCTGAGCTTAAGAGGCAAAATGTCGAATTTCCACTTGTCCATTGAATTATCACATAAAATGGGCTTTAACTTAAAATAATGAAAATTGCGTATTGTTTATCAAAAAACAGCCGTTTTACAAGTCCTCGAAAGGATTTCCCAGTGGCGATTGAACGCTAATTGGTATCCCTTCTGACCCCGCGGTTATTAAATCATCTGAATGTGTGAAATGTCTCTGATGTTACGGAACTGGAAGATTGAACTGATGCCAGTTAAGAACCACGAACATCAGACTAAAACAAGTCATATTGGTAGTGTGGACTGTATTTATGTTTACACTGGTATTATTGACATTTCTTTCAGAGACTTCTGGAACAAGATTATACCATCACTTAGTAAACATTTTATTAGCATTTTTGTATCAATATTAATATTCTAAAGCAATATTTGACAATTAATTTATGTATTGTATTTATTTGAATAACAAAGTTAAAATTTTACTAGTACTTGGTGTTATATAATTATTAAAAGTATAATTTTCCGAATAATTATTTTTGCGGAGCATTTATAAATTATTTATATGCGAGGATAAACGTCACATTATGGCGATATTTTGACACTCTTCTTTTACCTTTCTAATACAGCGACGATATTCACAGTAAAATATTTTCCTTCTGATTTTAATAATAATAATAATAATTCGAGGTTCTTATATACCGCTTAATCACAACCTAGTTCGTAGGTCGTCTCAAAGCAGTTCATAAATTAGTATCCGTGGTTATAGGGCCTTCGCAACCAGCCAATATCTTTCTCAACTCCCTGGGGAGCATACAGCCAGTGCTGCCATTTCGGCGCTCACAGCTGGCATTCAACAATTCTAGTACTGCAAAACCACGTTCTCATTTCCAGCTGAGTAGACTGGAACAAGCGGAGTAAAGCATATTGCTCAAAGATACAACACAGTGCCGTGACGTGACTCAAACCCGCAACCCTTTGGTCACGAGCCCGGCGTCCTACCACTAGACTACCGTGCTATAAGATTTTGAGTTATATAAAGTCATGTGTTATGTAATTTCAACATTGAATCATGAATATTTTCCAATACAGGTGTATTAAAGTTGTATAGATATGTTCCTGGATCATATGCTAGTCACATCTTTGATTTTTATTTCATCGGTGAATATCATTTCCGATGGCCATTTCCTATTACTAACTGTTTTTGAAATCATATGTGATGCTTTCAAGTCGAGGAGACAAAAAGTGCTATACAGTTGTGACTTGATTCAGACCAAGTTGGTACAAATTTTATCTACAAGGAGCATAACGTGGCATTATAACATTGAAACGGATACAGTACAGTTAAGACGACGCTCGTCTTGTATGTAAAGTTAATTGGTGGCTCTTAACATCAGACTGTATTTGATGCTGTATAAATGATTAAGTAAGGCAGCATTGTTAGCCATTTACCGCCAATGTTGAGTAGTATCCTAAGTATGTTATCTTGTCATCGTGCTGGGGGTAAGTGCTTTCCTTTAGCGTGATGTGCATTGCATACTCAGATATCGAACATTGTTTAAATGGGATGCATTAAAATCAAGGTTGTATAGCAACAAGAATGACGTTATTCTATACATAAACATTTGCGAGTATAGCAAGGTTGCATACGGCATAGTGTATATCAATGTATTAAATATTATTGACCAAAAAACCATGTTAAGCAGTGTATTTATACCTTTCAAGTGTATAGAAATGTAATTCAAATACAAATTTCCATTACACAATGAAACATAGGTATTTTTTTTATTATCAAAGCCACATTACATGAAAA
Source organism: Mizuhopecten yessoensis (assembly GCF_002113885.1). Classification (NCBI taxonomy): domain Eukaryota; kingdom Metazoa; phylum Mollusca; class Bivalvia; order Pectinida; family Pectinidae; genus Mizuhopecten; species Mizuhopecten yessoensis. Next base: position 114,952 of record NW_018407539.1, read on the forward strand.
TGATCGATCTAATCTCTGTGCCAAGAGACATGTGGGGAGAGTGGGGATCACAGCCAAGTTGTCACCCAAGTACACCCATTGAGACTGCGGCTAGAGGTGTGATGTCACACGAGAGACAAAACAATGCGATATAATCCACGACACAGCTATTATAACTGGTTCTAGTCTGATTTCCGAGTACTAACACGAGTTGCAACCTTACTTTGGAAGTACCTGGGAGTCATAGTAAAAAGCCTAGCCCGACGTATGGAGAGATTACAGCATTGTATGAGGTATACGGCCAAGGCGTGGAAAAAAGGCATTGTGATATGTTTTTACCCAATATCCTGTTTACAGCTTCCATTAAAACTTGTTGCTATGAGGGATTATGTCACTTCTATGCCAATGTCAATATCCGCATGTGCAGTAATTAATTATAAACTAATTACTTTTTACTGCAATTGTGGGTGAAAATGGTGATAGATTTAATTAAATCTGACAGGTTGATTGATTGCATTACACTAATGCATGCTATTGCGATAAGTAAGCTCCATATAGAATGCCAATGGTACAATATATGTACATAGGTTAAATCATTAACTCAGCATTATAGGCAAAGTTTAATCAATCAATACAATTCTAAAATTCGTAGGAAGGCAATACTTTTAATACGTTTTCATAGACATTAATAGGCTGTACATCATCAAGTAGTCTGTGTTAGTCTTCGACAGACCCCTGTTGTCTGTATTTGGGCGGGTAATAGGAAAACATTTATTCTTGTTAGGGGATGTTATTTGATGGAGAAAATTACACTACAAGTAGTATTAGCTTATAAGTAGATACACAATGTACACCTGTATTTGCTTCGTCACAGCAGCATTTAGCCATTTTCTTTAATCTGACAGCAATTTTTTTCTTAAGTACCGTATCAACTGCGACATGTTACACCCTAGGTTGGGATGTCCCCATCAAGAAACGGAAAGATCAAGATCGGAAAGTCGAAATCGTCACGCTTTTCGTACAACTTAGTAGAAAGCCATCCTTGTTGGTCATGTTGTGGGTAAAAATCGATGAAAACAGCTGAAGAAGAAGAAGAGTCTGAGGGTATATATCCGATCGATGTGGTCAACGAATTTCTTGTTATTCATGGACATCATATCGTCGATATCTCAATGTGAAATTGAAACTTTTTGTTACAAGTCCTGATACGGTCATCAATAACCTCTTTGTATGATGCTTTATATGATATCAGAAACACATCGGCCAGGATAGTGGCACAGTTTGTTTCCATAGGAATGCCTACATTCTGCTGGAAAATCTTTCCACCGAACTCAACAATGATATTGTCCTCCAGGAAATCAATCATTCTCACAATATCGTCCTCAGTATTTTCATTTTGGCTTTTGTTGTACTTTTCACAAAATATGTTCCAAAATAATTTCCAACGATATATTTATATCGATGTTCGGCTTTCTTGGAAAACGAAAGCTTTCATTACAAAAGAACAAAGGTTTTACTTCAGTTTGGTATAAGGAATGGTGAAAGGGTCGAAAAGTCAAAGTTTTTGATAGAAGAAACATTTCGAGAAGAAGATTAATAAAAACAAAAATAAAATAATGAATAAAAAGGAACCTTTTTGAAAACGATTAGCATGTAATCTACGGCCGGTTTATATTAAAGCTGCGCTGGTTCAATTTTTTCGCCGGGGATTTACTCCCTCTTAAAATGAAAAGTCACGATGTTAAGAACCTCATGAAAAAGCTGATTCAAGGTACCTAGAATCCAATAAAAGACTTCTTACATCGAAATCGAAATCCCTATATACCAAGTGTTTGTCAGAACAAACCCTGTTCAAACAATTGAAACATGCTGAAAGGGTATTCTTTATAAACCGCAAGTAATTGTAAAGTAGATGAAGGGGTTTCTCGGCATACAGCTCATAATAGTCTTGATAGGTCACTAAGAATAATGCTGTCTATCATGGGACGTTGCAAACTTCTGCGAGGCAGGCATGACTCTGGAAACATTCGAAAATAGTATATAGAAAAGCCCTAGCTTGATATATGAACTTCGATATATGTTCTAGGCTTACCTTGAATAAAATAGTAAAATCTACATTAAATCAATAACGTAAATGCCGAGTTGACTCCCTACCACACGACCGAGGAATATAGGTCGGTCCAGCAGAGGGTGGCGTGTCGTGTTAACTGTATAAATGTCAGGAGGTAAAGGTCATCGTCATAAAAAGGCCTAGGTCAGAAACTGCCAATCTCCTGGGTTTAACGCGTGTATGCGGTACGGTACGTGACTTATATTATAGGTCAGAAACTGCCAATCTTCTGTTTTAGTCCTACGGGGTTAAACGCATGTAAACGGAAACGGGGACTTATATTATAGGTCATCACTCCCAATCCCCTGTGGTGAACGCATGTATACGGTAGCGGGGACTTATATTATAGGTCATCACTCCCAATCCACTGTGGTGAACGCATGTAGACGGTAGCGGGGACTTCTATTATAGGTCATCACTCCCAATCCACTGTGGTAGTCATATGGGGTCAACGCATGTATACGGTAACGGGGACTTATATTATAGGTCATCACTCCCAATCTCCTGTGGTAGTCATATGGGGTCAACGCATGTATACGGTAGCGGGGACTTATATTATAGGTCATCACTCCCAATCTCCTGTGGTAGTCATATGGGGTTAAGTTTTATAGGTTATCATTCCCAATCTACTGTGGTAGACTTGTGGGGTTTAACGCATGTGTACGGTAGAGGGGACTAGTTTTAAAGGGTATCATTCCCAATCTACTGTGGTAGACTTGTGTGGTTTAACGCATGTGTACGGTAGAGGGGACTAGCTTTATAGGTTATCATTCCCAATCTACTGTGGTAGACTTGTGTGGTTTAACGCATGTGTACGGTAGAGGGGACTAGCTTTATAGGTTATCATTCCCAATCTACTGTGCTAGACTTGTGGGGTTTAACGCATGTGTACGGTAGAGGGGACTAGTTTTATAGGTTATCATTCCCAATCTACTGTGGCAGTCTTGTGGGGTTTAACGCATGTGTACGGTAGAGGGGACTGCCATTACAGGGCGAAGTTATGTCAGAACTGTTTGCATCAAAAGAGACATGAGTAATAAAAGATTGGATTTTTTTGTTTTTAAACGTATAACCAGATTAAAATCGATTGCGTTGCTATTGTGACAGAGCGATGCGACTGATATTGCGAATATTCACACTGATAATTAAGTAGTAGAGTTCCCACAACGGGGTTCCGTGACCACTTTTACCTGACCAAGGTTTGGAAGTTGATTTTAGTCAATATGAGTGTACTGATTAAAATGAGCTTGGGTGAACCTCGTGGAAATGTGGGCTTACTCGGTAAGACACGAACATTCAAAATGGCCGCCACCCGGCGTCGGGTATATGAATTTTTGGGTCTACATATATGTTTATAGGGTCAGGGATTTCAAAAATTAGCATAATAACTTGATAAAAGTAAGCGTTTGGACGAGAAATGATCTCTTATTATTCTGCTGTCAAAAACCAGGATAACCGCCAGCTGACTGCAAAGGAAAAGCTCAGGGAGATACCCTTAATGGTTATGAAGCAAAGGTTTCATCTTTAACCATTGTAAATTAGATCAAACAACCATTGTTTGTTCATTTTGGAATAAATGTCCTCGCGAAAGCCAGAATCATATGATTGGTTAGATTTGATTTTAATTTATTTAACGTCCTATAAACAGCTAAGATCCTCATTCGTGTTGTTTAAGCGTACATATGTGTATGTGTGACAGAGACAGGGTATGTTGGTGTTGTTGCTTCCTTGTGAAAGCATGGATCTGATGCCGACTCAATAGTGCTATCTCACTGAAAGACCATGCCAAAGGCACCAAGCACAACATTCCGTGAGATGTGAACTGTCATTCTCATATGTGACGTGAACTGACATTTTCACTAACACAGTCATGTGATGTATTTATTACTTTCTCACTAACACAGTCATGTGATGTATTTATTACTTTCTCATTAACACATGTGATTATGTTGACTTTCTCACTAACACGTGTGATTATGATGACTTTCTCACTAACACGTGTGATTATGTTGACATTCTCACAAACACAAGTGATTATGTTGACTTTCTCACTAACACATGTGATAATGTTGACTTTCTCACTAACACGTGTGATTATGTTGACTTTCTCACTAACACGTGTGATAATGTTGACATTCTCACTAACACGTGTGATTATGCTGACATTCTCACTAACACAAGTGATTATGTTGACTTTCTCACTAACAAATGTGATTATGTGGACTTTCTCACTAACACGTGTGATAATGTTGCCTTTCTCACTAACACGTGTGATTTGGTTGACTTTCTCACTAACACATGTGATAATGTTGACTTTCTCACTAACACGTGTGATTATGTTGACATTCTCACTAATACGTGTGATTAAGTTGACTTTCTCACTAACACGTGTGATAATGTTGACATTATCACTAACACAAGTGATTATGTTGACTTTCTCACTAACACGTGTGATTATGTTGACATTATCACTAACACATGTGATTATGTTGACTTTCTCACTAACACGTGTGATTATGTTGACTTTCTCACTAACACATATGATTATGTTGACTTTCTCACTAACACATGTGATAATGTTGACTTTCTCACTAACACGTGTGATTATGTTGACATTCTCACTAATACGTGTGATTAAGTTGACTTTCTCACTTATACATGCTATTTATATTTAAATTCTCATTAACCCGTTATGTATGTTGACTTTCTCACTAATACATGTAATGTATGTTTACATTCTCATTAACCCATGTGGTGTGTGCTGACTTTTTCAATGACATTCCTTCACATTATACTTGGGTCGGTATGGATTTGTAGCAGTTCACATAGCACCACCAGCAAACTGTTTGTGTGACGTTTCGACTACTAGCTCGGTATATAATCTGTCACCTTCATCAGTTTGATTTTCAAACTGACATATTTTATAGTATATCCATATAAACTCTATATATGAACTTGCATATAGAAGAATTTGTGTAGTGTTTTAAATGTTTATGACTGCTAAAACATCTCTTGAGACTACATAAATACATTTATACATCTAATTTTCGACTGCACAAATTATGTTTGATAGAACCGTGCCCAACGAAAATGCAACGATTTGGAGTTAATCCAATTTAAAGTACCGCATGAGATTGCTGCTTTAAGACGGGGAATTAGTCATAATATTTCATATATAAACATTGGCATTGGTTGTATCACTAAGGTAAATGAAGACATCTGCAGCATAACAGTCATACTACATCTCTGACATGCCATCTATTGCAATCATGACCGGGCCTGTAATTCGATTGTTTCGTGTGCAAATTGTCACGAGTAAAACTACTCCTACAGTGACTATTGGACTGATATGATCGTGTGCAGACACATAAATTACCTTGTTCAGTGTTTGTTAAAGAAAGAATAATAATAGGTTAAAGTATCATCTCGAACCGTTACGAGAAGTTTACATTTTACCCGAATACAGTAGCTGTTGTTTCACACATCACATAATGTATCTTGTAGTTTATTGGTACTGATAACAGTCGGGGCAGGTACAATGTCATGAACTGTTTACAAGTGTTCTCATTGGAATCTTAGATATGCTAAAAATGTGTATCTAATACTACAGATATACAGAAAGTGATCACACGGCACCTGACATAAATTAGGTATTTTACAGCCATCGCGATCTTATCACTTAAATGATGAGACTACTCTGGAAAACAAAAACAAGCTGATTGTACTAGGAGAATAACCTAGCTACGTGACATAAACAGCACAACACATGTTACTACTTCGTGTATTGTTTACCTGGTACCACTATCTTTTGATGTGGGAATTAACAAATGTTTCTTCATTTTCTCTTTACCTTAGTGTCTGCTGATGCTTCTGACGCAGAATCTACCGAGTTACCCTGAGGTTAGTGACATGGGCAGACACTAAATCGACTTTGAATGGTAAGACGGCACGGTAGATAATGCTCAGTCATTACAAGGTCTATGAACCTCCTCACAATGGTCCAGCTGGTGGTACAGCAGGAAAGTCTAAATGGTGGGCAGTAAGGACATGAAATATCCAGCAAATAGGTATAAAAAGTTGTAGGTCGGCAGCTTAGATGTTTTCGGACAATAAGGACACTAGGCCGTGGGTAGTGAGGTCTGGGTGTGTTTGGCCTATCACTTAAAAAGTCGAAAATAGTGAGGTTTATGTGTGTTTGGTCTATAAGAATAATAGGTCGAAAGTAGGGAGGTCTAGGTGTGTTTGTTCTATAAGAATATTAGGTTGTAAATAGGGAGGTCTAGGTGTGTTTGGTCTATAAGAAAATTAGGTTGTAAATAGGGAGGTCTAGGTGTGTTTGGTCTATAAGAATAATAGGTCGAAAATAGGGAGGTCTAGGTGCGTTTGGTCTATAAGAATAATAGGTCCAAAGTAGGGAGGTCTAGGTGTGTTTGGTCTATAAGAATAAAAGGTCGAAAGTAGGGAGGTCTAGGTGTGTTTGGTCTATAAGAATAATAGGTCCAAAGTAGGGAGGTCTAGGTGTGTTTGGTTTATAAGAATAATAGGTCGAAAATAGGGAGGTCTAGGTGTGTTTCGTCTATAAGAATAATAGGTCGAAAATAGGGAGTTCTAGGTGTGTTTCGTCTATAAGAATAATAAGTCGAAAATAGGGAGGTCTAGGTGCACGTGTGTTTCGTCTATAAGAATAATAGGTCGAAATAGGGAGGTCTAGGTGCGTTCGGCATATATGTATACTAGGTCGAAAGTAGGGAGGTCTAGATGTGTTCGGCCTATAAGTATAAAAGGTTGAAAGTAGGGAGGTCTAGGTGCGTTCGGCCTATAAGTATATTAGGTCGAAAGTAGGGAGGTCTAGATGTGTTCGGCCTATGAGTATAAAAGGTCGAAAGTAGGGAGGTCTAGATGTGTTCGGCCTATAAGTATAAAAGGTCGAAAGTAGGGAGGTCTAGGTGCGTTCGGCCTATAAGTATAATAGGTCGAAAGTAGGGAGGTCTAGATGTGTTCGGCCTATAAGTATATTAGGGCGAAAGTAGGGAGGTCTAGATGTGGTCGGCCTATAAGTATAAAAGGTCGAAAGTAGGGAGGACTAGATGTGTTCGGCCTATAAGTATAAAAGGCCGAAAGTAGGGAGGTCTAGATGTGTTCGGCCTATAAGTATAAAAGGTCGAAAATAGGGAGGTCTAGGTGTGTTTGGTCTATAAGAATAATGGGTCGAAAATAGGGAGGTATAGGTGCGTTCGGCCTATAAGTATAAAAGGTCGAAAGTAGGGAGGTCTAGATTTGTTCGGACTATAAGTATAAAAGGTCGAAAGTAGGGAGGTCTAGATGTGTTCGGTTTATAAGTATAAAAGGTCGAAAGTAGGGAGGTCTAGACTTGTTCGGCCTATAAGTATAAAAGGTCGAAAGTAGGGAGGTCTAGACTTGTTCGGCCTATAAGTATAAAAGGTCGAAAGTAGGGAGGTCTTGATTTGTTCGGCCTATAAGTATAAAAGGTCGAAAGTAGGGAGGTCTTGATTTGTTCGGCCTATAAGTATAAAAGGTCGAAAGTAGGGAGGTCTAGGTGCGTTCGGCCTATAAGTATAAAAGGCCGTGGGTAGGGAGGTCTAGATGTGTTCGGCCTATAAGGATAATAGGCCGTGGGTAGGGAGGCCTAGGTGTATCTGGGCTATAATGATAAAAGGTCATTTGTAGTAATGTCAGGTCGTAATAAGCATGTCCGGTGTGTTTGTTTAATTGAAGCTTTGGTCAACCTTACTTGTATAACGATGATGTCAACTTATAATGCCAATTTGCGATTGGGTAACTCATTGACCATTCTTCAGCGTCAATACACTGAAATGTTACCAATATTTAGATCTATAAAGCAGCGGTACATCTTTTTTTGAATGGTCGTCTGTTTTTTATACGTTTTAGTGTGAAAATTTCTGACAAATGCTAGTTCGTACTACGTTCAAGTCATTGAGTCCATCTTTGTACCTCACCCAACGTACCTAGCGTACGAGTGATATTACTTAACGTTCGGACCCATCACAGACTGTACCTGGTACACTTGTTAGACTAGGTTTACCGACTGATTAAGATTACATCTACATGGCCCTAGGAATGCTTCTCCATCCTGGTGTCATGGTAAGCGATTCCCGGGAGTCTGGCGGTTATACTTGTCATCTATTAGTAAGTATTTTCATTGTTACAAGTAGCATTGTTATAAGTTAATAGCGTGTCGGTTCCCGATAAGCTCCTCCTGTTCAGTTTTATGTGAGGACTCATTATTCTGTTGAACCTTCTACCCCCCNTACAAATGACAAGGTAACAAGATATGTGTTGATGCTGCCATCACCTCTGTAACAAACACTCACTAGATATGTGGGTGGGTTGGGAAATATTTACAACACTTAACGGACAGTCATACTGGAAAACCCAGAGCCAATGAAGGGTCAGTTAGTGCACATGCACCTACGATGACTGGTAGGGAGTCAAGCGTTCTGACACGAACATTTCGCCACATTACATTGAATTTGTACTTAAAACCGATCTCGATAATATCAAAGAAAATATGTATATGGTTTTATAATACAATAAGATATTTTACACGAAAACAGCAGGCAGGTTTGGATTTGGTTGACATCAGTTAATCAACAGCAGAGTTCTTGCTTATAGTTTCATCGTTTTACATCGATTTTGTTAATTACATATGGAACATTATACTATTATTACTACTATGTATAATCAGAACTTTGTATTTTTAAAGGTATTGCAATCACGCATATTCCATATCTCTTATTTTTCATATAGATGTGTTATGAAAACTGCCGTTTTCTGAGTTGAATGTTGAAATATTGTTCTGCTTTTGAATATGTAGCATCTTAGCAATATCAAAACCTTGACCTTAATGCAGAACAGATGTGTAGTGCCGACATCGCCTATCTGGTTTAGGCAGTCAAATTTAGGTAAATGGAGTACTTCGCATACTCATTAGTGGTATACAGTCCGGCATTATGCCTGGCTCAGGGCTAGCATCGCTCTGTCAGCATTATGTTGAACGAATGGCCAAGAGTAAGCAGGTGTTCTTACCCCTCTACCAATACCTATTGCTTTTTTCTTGCTAATGACTTTCCATTCTTGATTGTGCCCCAACACGCTTGTCCTGTGTAGTCTTTTTCTAATTTAGTTCTCGCTTGCTACTTTGCTTTGAATACCTATAGATTTCGGCAATGTTATGAAGTTCGGACAGATAGTCTTACCAAACTATATGTTAAACTTTAGTATCACAATGCTAACATTAAGTAAAATGATAACGTAAATTGGTAGTAATGGTCACTTTACCAACAAACTATACTGACAAACGTGACAACTTTAATTTAATTGTTATGAGATATATAAGCGTTAACACACAAAGAAAATGTTGTATTAAAGTGGAAAACACATGAACCAGTGTCACACCAAAACTAAAGGGAAGAAATAATTATTAACCACCTAAAAGTGGGGTCCTGGGGCATATGTATTTGACCTTGACCTTGTAACCTCAAATACACCGAGAGGAATGGTATGTTACTGCCCTACTGAAATCACCCACAAAGCATATCAGCGATATATAGTTCTCGTCTAAAATATCTTTAATAACTGTGTTTTATAATGTTGGAAAGGCTTCGCCGAGAAAGAGCCGGTCCGATGTTGCAACATAATGTTGTGTGTACAAAATCTAATCTGTATTGTGTCCTTCGCTTATGTAACGATAATATGGTAGACATATATTTAACACATAAACCTTAGCAGGAAGGTTAGGGAATATTTTTTATGTGTAAACCATCGTAATTATTAAATATTTTGTTAATGGCCCTAATTAAATTTCACAACAGTGACAATAAACGTGTCTTCTGTAGCATACCTTAGGTATAGATCGTGACGCTTGATAAACAAAGATGGTTCGAGCCTTGAGCAAGGCTGGAAATAGAAGAGGGTCTTCTTTCCGGTAATATCAGCCTCAAGACGGTAGGAGTTAAGTCCCATACCGAATTTGGAAGACAGGAAATCTGTGCTAGCCTGAAGCAGGTGCTTTCCTATTTGCTTTCCAGTTCGAATATCGGTAAGTATTGACAGGTGAAAGAAGGCGTCCTACACGCCTGTGGCTCGCTGCGTAAACTGTACCGCTGTATAGGTAAACTACACAGGGTGTCATCAATAATTCAAATTTGAGATTATCTTTGTCATTGATCTTTGTCTTTGTCGATACAAATGACAAAATAGCGTGAAGCGTGATGATACGTTTTAACACAAGCTAAGGGTATCAGAATCGGATATCCTATGGAATATGTCAGATAGACTACTTAAGTTAGTATTTATAGCCTTTCAAACGTTTTACAATTACGCTATCAACCAAAACATAAACAACATTAATTATTTATAAAAGTGGTGTTCATTATCTGTCGACTGTGCACAGGTACAGCGTTCAATATGCATTAAAATAGAATACATACTTTTCGTTAAAGTAAATGTGCAATAAACAGGAGAAAAATAAAATGTATTTTTGAGAAATAATATGTTACCAAGGATACGGTCATCTCAAATCTTGACACAATAGTTTCCATATAGGGACCTCTTCACGTTTGAAAAATGACATAAATCTATTAATACACTTTAAGTTACTAAAATAGTTTGAAACCATTATCTTTACTTTTCAAAGTTCGAGCCTAGTAAAATAAAAACACAAGAGAACTTCTAGTGTGACCAAAACAGGAATTTGAAATCAAAATAGAAGACATAAATCTGAGTATGAGCAAAAGAAATATTTATATTGATGCCCTTAAAAATACACAAAGAGAACCAGACCCACTTGTTCCGGAATGGTAAGCGTCTTCTGCTTCTTTGACGACATGTGTAGGTCAAATCAAAGGAAGGCCACGTCCTCAAACTGAGAACCGGGGTAGTGACAGCTAAACCACAATGCTCACTTATGAGCTTAATAAATAAAACATCGACCTTCACATCGCACAAGAAAATGCACTCTGTAGAATATTTCCGAATGAGTAGTTGACAGTGACACTAGACCTCACTACAACAAACAGAAACCGAGGAAGGTACTTCAATTTCGAAGAGCTAACTGGGATGACCTGCGTGACGGATGCCGTACCATCTCCAAGAGAATAGCTTCTCTTTATGAGGAGGGAAAGGACACAGAACAGCTCTGGGACTCCTTTAAACTATCCCTACAGCGCCTCATCGACAAATTCATCTCCTCAAAAACGTCCAATCGTAAGAACGCCCCACCTTGGCTGAATAGACGACTAAGGAGTATGCTCAGACGAAAGACACGACTACACCGACAAGCCCGTAGAACAGGCATCTGGTCCACTTTCGCCACCATCAAAAGGAGTGTAAGAGAGCATCTCGTCGAGCCGAGTGGTCTTACGTCAATGAGGTTATCCAAAAGGGTCTAGACAGCAACAACACAAAGCCTTTCTGGAAGTATGTCAAAAGCAAGAAGCAGGACAACATTGGAGTCTCGCCATTACGAAGCAAAGGCCAGCTACTCAGTGATGGGAAATCCAATGCGAAAGCACTCATCAACCAGTTTAGCTCGGTTTTCACCCATGATGGAGACATCCAGGACATCGAGATCAGCGAGGCAGGAGTACTGAAGTTGCTACTCAATATACAAACATCGAAAGCCCCTGGATCTGATGGACTCCCGAGATCGTCATGCACCAGAGACCTATCGTCCTGTATCGTTGACCTCTGTTCTCAGAAAGATCCTCGAACACATAGTCTGTCATCATTTGCTAAATCACTTTGACCAACACGCAATCCTGTCACCTCTCAACCATGGCTTCCGTGCTGGTTATTCATGTGAAACCCAGCTTGCTGTTACCATACACGACTTTGTTTCCAACTTTGACAGAGTATCACAGACTGACATCGCCATATTGGACTTCTCCAAGGCATTCGATACGGTGCCCCATAGGAGGTTGCTGCATAAGCTGGACTCGTACGGCGTACGTGGAAATCTATATCGATGGAACAGTTTTCTCTGCCAAAGGCACATGAAGGTAGTAGTGGAAGGTGAATCCTCAAGAGAAGTCCCTGTTGCCTCCGAGTACCCCAGGGAACAGTCCTAGGCCCTCTATTATTTTTGTGCCACATCAACGACTTGCCTGATGCCGTCAAGTCGCAAGTACGCCTATTCGCAGATGACTGCCTGCTATACAGGGTCATACGCACCCACCAGGACCACATAACCCTCCAGCAAGACCTCAATAACCTTGAATTTTGGGCCGAGCAATGGGGCATGCGATTCAACACCAGCAAGTGGTATATCCTAACATCAAGCGGGAGTCATCTTACTACTACCAACTGAACAACACTATCCTCAAAGGAGTTCCGACTAGCCCCTACCTTGGCATCACAATCTCGTCTGATCTCCGATGGGAAACCCACATCGACAATATCTGTAAAAAAGCTAGTTCTACCCTAGGCTTTATTAGGCGGAACCTCTACCACTGCCCAGCCACAACACGGAAATCGGCCTACATCTCGCTTGTCAGATCAACACTTGAATATGGAGCCATCATATGGGACCCATTCCTCCAGTCGGACATTGACAAGCTGGAGATAATTCAAAGAAAGGCTGCTCGATTTATCTCGTGCGACCACAGAACAAAAACTCCTGGATGCGTCGCCAACATGCTCAGGGACTTGGACCTGCAAACATTACAACCACGCAGAAAGGAGCTACGTCTGACCTTCCTGTTCAAGGTGGTGTAGGGGTTGGTACCAGCTATTCCGTCTCAGCCCTATCTCAAACCATTGAGAATTAACGCAAAGTGACAGCAAGGCATTTTAACAACTTAATTTTCAACGTTGAAAATAGTGTAACAAACAATAGCCGCTGTTTTCAAAACTTATTTCACCAGGACTATAATAGACTGGAACCATCTTCAGGACGAACAAATCCTTGTAAAATCTGTGGAGATTTTTAAATCTCGCCTCCACTCGGACTAAAAACCTCCATGCGCTCTCCCCTTCCGTTGATTATATGCCAGAAGTGGTCTTTCAACGTACCTATACAGATACAGATACAGATGAGATCATGAGAGCGACAAGAAACGACTTTACTTCTATGTTTAGGTATACGAAATTCATCGTTAATAGACAATCGTGTTCTTCTAGAATTAACATTTCGTATGCGTGTTGTTAATTATCAACAACCTGAACATCAAAATGTACTCCTGATACAAAAGTCTTTTACGTATGGTAGCCATTTCAGGGTTGTAGAAAATATAACTTCTGGTGGTGTATTGATATCTACAATAAGTACGACTTTCGCTTCACTTCTTTCGCAGCGTTTGGAATTATACAAATATATTTGTTATTGCAATTAACTACCAACCCATCCCCAATGTTTAAACTATGATTTAGATATGAAAAGAAAAAACATGTAGTTATAAAACAGTCAAAAATGTCTTGCATGTGCAAATACAACACTGGTCGGCAACAGAACGTTTTACGTTTCATACCTAAACCAAAGTCACTAACAGAAGATATTGGATAATTTGATCTCCCAACCGGTGACTGCCTATCTGATAATACATGACAACCTCTGTTTTATACCAGGCAATAAAAGAATGGCCTTAACCTCTCTTAGAAGAGATAAGTAATTAAAACAGACATACCTATAATCTCAGGCAAGTACTTAAAAAACAGACATACCTTCAATCTCAATATCACTAAAACTGGCGGACTCTCGGAACGACAGCACGCGTGGCGTCGCCATGGCGTAACTCGACGTCACTTATTTTTTTACCGACAGATGGATCTTCTACAACGACTGAAGGAATTTCTGAGTATGTTTACCTGAAAACAAGATGAAGTAAAATATACGATGAATTATAAATGAGTACATTGTAATTAATTCCCCCTGGCGTTGCTGACATTTCTAAATTATGTCGGCGGAAACACAATGCTGCTCAGGCATGGAATTTACACTGCCATTTTGAGATATCAGTTGAAACTATCAGAGTGACAGTGGTTGTTGTTCCGTCATACAGATCGCAATCACACTAAATTCTTTATACCAAGCCTCGTGTTGACAACATTCATTCCATAAATCTAGCATAAGTACCCCCCAAAAACGCTTCAAAAGATGTATCCTTGAAAGATGAACGTAACACAGACTTTGGTAAAAGAGAGAGTAAGCCAAAAATGAATCACACTGTATCTTACAGCTGTTTCGTCCCTCTACGACTCATTGGTGACGACAGGGGGTCCCTCTACGACTCATTGGTGACGACAGGGGCCCTGTTTCGTCCCTCTACGACTCATTGGTGACGACAGGGGCCCTGTTTCGTCCCTCTACGACTCATTGGTAACATTCGATACATTACGTTTGAAACCTTTGCCGTACATTTCCTTTACATAAAGCTTTTTAAAAACATATTTCCAATCAAACGTGTTTGGATTGAATCCATCTCTCTAAAATCATTAATTACAATAAGACTTTAGAAGATTTACTGTATATCACGAAACGATATTGTTACTTTTAACTTGACCCGAGGAAAGCATCTCCGAACAGATCAGATCAGTATGCACCGCCTCGTGGATAAGACACTTGTACCATTTTGATACTTTGATGTACATCAAAAAGAATTTCGCGGTAGCGTAGCTGGTAAAATAACTGGCTTTGGAAGTCGAGTGTTGCTCTTCTGTATTATTTAAATAGCAATAACAAGAGGATGAAAATACTGTAGGCTCTATACAAAACCTTAATTAGAACTCAATTAGACTAGCATGCACACTAAGAACATAAAAAATTGATATTCATATCGCACAAGGAAATCGATTATTTTGCAACGAGAATCAGATCATGCAAGAAAACCGTGTGTGAAGCCATTTTTTCTAATAAGAAGACTTAGATTCAATCTCAATTTAGGCGAGCACTTGCTTTTATAGATGAATTTGTCGAATTGTCCTCAAGTAGTTTTATACTGATTTTTTTTACCATGAAGAAATGGTTTTTGTAACTGAAATAAAGATTTTTAGTTAAAAGCATGTCATTGCCAGGCGCGTAACAACCTACAATGTATGTAGCAAAAAAGCCCGGGCTTACACATCATTTTAATAATAAAAAGTCGACAAAGACACTATGATACAAAATATTAAAAAGCAAAATATTTGTAAAATAATAGGGGAAAATAATATGTTCTTGCTTTAAAATGGCCATTGAAACTGACGCCAGAACACGGGAGAACGCGTCTCTGCAGGCGTTCTAGAAAACAAAAAAATCTCCTGGGGGAGACCCCCACAACCCACATCGATGGGAAGGGGTAAGACCCCCTAGCTTTTTATAATCTGTGACATTATATATATATATATAGGTCTATTGAGAATTTCACATCATAGATACACGTAGTTAGATACATTCATTTTTCCCCGTAATGAACTTATAAAGTATGTTTTTAAGAGTAGTCCTAGGTCTATCTTCAGTAGGGCTCCTGGATATATATGTAGATCTATACATATATCTAAACATCGATATAGGAGCTACCGTCATCTTATGTTCTGAGAAATGTTGATGATACAAAAAGGGTTTGGTGGACACAACAGCAAAAAATCTGAAATTAATCTGTTTATATTGGCTCCGACATTTTAAATATCTAGTTAACTTAGATTCATCAGGAAAGAGATATGACGCAACGGATATTTTCGAGGAATTCCAACAATCTACACATTTTTGGAGTAGAGAAAAAAAAGGAGAGCTGTCTTTCGCATTTGAAATACATTTGAATTTTTGCGATGCTTTCCAATAACAAAGTGAATGAATCAACCAAAAAATGTTGTCTGTAAAATAAATTAAAACACCCAAAAATGTATCTAAAAAGCCACCAGATGGCACAACAGAGCTTCTAGATCTAAAAAAAAATCCGGTAGGGCATGCCCCCCTAGAATGGATTCGCGCCTTTGGCGCTCGCATTCGCACCTTCGGTGCGACTTTCTGCATGCATATCGAAAAAGCCCAGCTACGCGCCTGCCACCCATACCCTCCCCCTCCTCGCGCTACGCGCTTCGGTGGGTTGCCTTCGGCAGCACATTTCATCATTGGGCTTACACATTGAAAACCCGTTTGTTACGCCCCTGATTGTGTTGCGTTAATTATGGAACAGTACGTAAGAACGGAAATGATTATCTTATCTTAATTAGATTGATATAATATGCACTATTTTAACCTTTTTTAGCCCATCACCATCAGTTGCATTTTTGATACTCATCATTTTGGAAGCGAAGACTAGCGGAGAGTAGAAAAACTGGCATGCAATCCATTTTCAAATCTCCCGCGAAAAATCACGTGACCAACAACGAAACAAAGATGGCGGTCTAAATAGCAACGCGTAGTTGAAACATGGCGGACGTCGTTCAGGTGCTCTGATTGTTCGCGGGTGTTTCTGCAGTTATTAAGACAATATGGATATTAGCATTCGCACTTTGCTGACGACTGCTCAAAAGTTAACAGGTAGTTAGAGTGTGTGTTGTAGATGTGAACCATGTCACCTCCTTTTCGATAATATTTCGACTTTTCTTACCCTCCCGTCAGTCTTCGTTCTTTATTCGTCTGCACAGTAGATACTGTCTCGGTATCTGACGTTCGGTTACATTGGCCTCGTTGAAACTAATATACAAATATCAAAATACGGCGGAAGTGGGGTGGGGGAGGTGTAATCGAAAAGACCCCCCCCCCCCCCCCCCCCCCCCTCCGTGTTTTTTTCCCAAAGATTATAATGCATCCCCCCTCGTTTTATCTCTCGTTTCATTCGTAATGCTATAACGGTTATAGAGAATCTCATTCTTCATCTTTATAACCTTCCTCCGTCAATATCAACGATTACAGAAGTTTCTTCCACATAGGTGCTCACAATTCTTATCGAGTATTTTCATTGATTTGTAGTTCGAATGCTATGCGTTTAAGTTGCAGAACAGCGGAAATTTACTGAATACCTCAAACACTTACACTATTATAAGTACAGTGTATACAATGATTTTATTCTAACTATAGGAATGTTTACATTTCCTCTGCTGTCAGCTAGCTCTCTTATATAAGCAGGTTGGGGAAAACCACTAACTGGCGTATATTACGCAAACTCGCCTATTATATGCCAATAGGGGTATGGATTTGTTACTAAAAAATAGCCAAAATCACTTTAATCTTAAATTGTTCACATTGTTTGTCCAAGTCGCATTTATTCAGTCATGAAACATAATACAAATGCAAAAATAAACTTTAATTGCATGTGGGAAAGTACAAAAAACAGATGCAATACTTCCGGTAAAGTTACATCAAGTTTCTAAGTAGCCAAAGCTTTCAGTAAACATCTTTTAGCAAAATATTATTTACCTTGTCGTAAATTAATGCGATTTTTAATAATATCTTGCAAAGATTACTGTTAAAGCGTTTTGGGTTATTTTTAGTAACAAATCCATACTCCGATTGGCGTATAATAGGCGAGTTTTCCCCAACCTGATAAGCTATTATAGGTTTCCCAACGAGTGATGGTTGGTCATCATGTTTATCTAACTTGAATTAGTTATTAATTTCAAATTGTAAATTAACTAACTAGAATTAGATAAACATGATCAACTACCATCACGAGTTTGGGGTACTATTTCTCCTATAATGTTCATATTCTATCTGGAAAGTCACATTGTTTCCCTTGAAAATTAACACACTTTAATGTTGGCTTCCGATGGGGGAAACAATTGCCATAAATCATGACGTCACAATGGAAGATGACAACGCAAAGCATTGTTACGTGATGTCATAAGTAAAAAAATGACCAATGAAATCACGTCCAGGGTGTTACCCACTTCAGTGTGTAATCAAAAATGTTTACCAACTCCTAGCAGGTTTATCCAATGAATCCGGAGTGAGGAAACCTTTAGTAGTTATGGGAGAAATACAAATTATAAGCTCTAGCTATTGTGTTTAAAGCCGTATTGCAGGAAATTGTATTTAAAAGTTTGACAAACTCAGGTAATTTATCAATAGCATATATATGCTCTTGAAACTGCTCATCAGGTTGGATAATATCATTATATTGGATTTGTTCTTCAGAGGACAACTTCATTTTCTTCATATGGTTCCCATCTGCCATCAAAGCTGATCATTATGGATCTGAGGTCAGCATTGAGGTAAAGCCTTCTAGATTCCATATCTAGGCATACAGTATGTTTGATTTATTTACTTAGTACAGAACATACCATATTGATTTACACACATTGTTTCATCAACAGGTCCAGATAATTCACCACTTCATCAAGCTTTTGAAACCCTTAGAAATGTGGCAGAGAACAAACCGTCTGTGGATGCCCCGGAAGCTTTTGGACAGGACCTGTACGTCATCTGTGCAGAAATCTCCTTCCAGGTAAGTCATTGTAGAGGAGCCATTCCCTAAGCTAGGTGATCATGCATTGGTCATTATGTTGGTTTGTAATGATTTTATGAAGATTTTTACTTGACAGTAATTAGATACATCATTTTCAGAATGGTCTCTACGAAATGGCGAGGGACTGTCTCAAAATGTTTTTCATGAAACCGCCACCTGGGAATCAGTTCTTGTGCAGAGCATATCTATGTCAGGCTCAGCTACTGGCCCCACAGCAAGCAAACAACCCAGTAAGTAATGCTAATAATAATTAAACTTTAAAACTAATTTAGCTTAAAAGCTTTGCTGAATTAAATCAACATGTTAGGTCACTTGTTGTAAATCTGGGATGAAATTGAAACAAATTAAATATCTGTCAATAGTACATGTATTATGTATGTAAATGACCAATTAAGGATTAATTACCAGTAATGTAAATATACTGAGAAAAATAATGCTGTCTTTGACCATCATCAAGTTTTCATACACGTGCTATCTTGAAAATCTAATGATGTCTCTTGCTCTTACTGTGATGTCATAATTGGACTAGCTGAGGCATTACTATTGCAAGTTGACATAAATTATCTGACAAAAGTAGGACATTGCGTATTTCCTGTGTAACAGGTGAGTTATGTAAAAAAGTAAACCCCATTAAGGTATAGGTAAACCCACCCTACAGTGAGGTACAAAATGTAGTAATGAAATAACAGCTTATCAATGTGTTATTTTTTTCAGGATCAGCTAGAAAAAGCAGTGGTGTATTTACTGAAAGCTATCTCATTTGCAAAGAAGAATGTGAGGTAAGTTTGTCGTAAACCCTAGTGGTTTAGATGCTGTTGATATTCCTCTATACTGCATGATGTTTCTTTCCACAGTTATTTTTCTCTATTATCAAAGAAGTTCTAAAATTCCATTACTTCCACTAACAAAAAATGTCAACAGGTAAATATGCTGGTTATATATTGGTGATACAAGTTTACATGTATGCTTGGAACTCTTGCCTCATAATGATAGTATTTTTATATGATTTTATGATAGCAACGATTTTATCTAAGCACCTTAATGTTATGATACATGTTATTTATATAGGTATCACTTCCTGGTGTATAATGCGTCTGTGATCTACTGGCAGTTCTGTCGCCCATTCCTCAAGCCTAACTACAAACAGTACCTGGCACGTGGCCTCCATCAGGTGGTCAAGGCACTCGACGACATCGAGGATAAAGACTTTGAATGGCGTGCTCAGCTCATGATGTATGTTGTACAAAATACCAAAGAAAATTATAACGATTATTTTTCTTAAATTTAACATTCCGATGGAAACATAGTTTTCATGAACTGAAAACAATTTGTGTTTGTCAGGGAATAACTATGTACATTTAACATGGTTTCGCAAATAAAAGCAATTGTAGGTTGCAAAAGATCTGCACTAAACCATTTACAACTTAGTTTTATGATATATTAAATATACATGTACAATGTTCTATGAAATATAAAACTAAATTTGATATTACTTTGTTTCGCTAACTTATGTCCAATCAGTTGACAATGATGATGATTTTGTGATTATGATGTACGGCTGATGTAATGTTTTTTTAACGGTTATAGAGCCCTGATTGAGTGTCACCTGGATGCTGGGAAGAGGAATGACGCTGCTAGTATAGCCAATCCTGCTGTCACCTTCATCAAGACTAACGTGCCTCACCTGTACAAAAAGGTGTTTGGGATCATTGTAAGTTCTATTTTTGTATTATGCTCTTCCATTGATATCACTGGTATACATTGTATACAGAAAATGATTTTCTTTGTCACGTGTGTTGTATTGAAATATGTGTCAGATTTCTGTATTACAAATGAATAATTTATTTTAAAATATAAGATTTACATGAAGAACTTTTAATTTCTCATACAAACATTGTTCAGATTTACTGGTGGGTCCAGAATTGTCAAAAGATGGTCCAAAACTTGCAGTTCTTCATTTACGCTATCCAAAAATACATCAAATATGTCTTTTTTCATGAAAGAAAGTCATTTTTTGGGGTCTGAATCTACACCTGAAATAGTACATGGATTAAGATTTTGATTGTTTTTATATGTCCAATGTTGACATGAAATGGCAGTCTGGTGCAATCCTGCTGTGAGTAACTACTGTTTACTGTCCAACTCATCAGACACATATAATTATTGTGTAAATCAGATTGTGTCCAAATCTCATCGTGTTGTATATGACCACTTAACTTGTGTTATTTCCACTCATTGACAGGTGAGAAACCAGTTGCTAGAGTCTGCCAAACTACACAAAGACGTGAAGAACTCCGCAGAACTGGCTGTGTACTACAAGATACTCAAACTCAAAGTGTAAGATCATTTAAAACGTGATCAGAGCATTGTAATGCTATAAATGTCTCACTTCTTGGCACATACCTCTAACAGATATTATATAAAAGTGTTAATCACCATTATACTGATAGGGTATTCACTTTTAAAACTTTCTGGTTGAATTAAAAAGTAATATTAAAATAAAATCTTTCTGTGAAAGTATGAGAAAGTTATTGTGTAGACAGGCAAGTATATAGTTGGACATTCGTGTAGATATGAAACGAAATAATAAAAGGTTTATTTTCAATATGCAACATGAGTCTTGGGCTTATAGGACAAATACTTGATTGAATATTGTTTTTGAATATTTAATATATCTGTCAAATTTGTTATCTAAGAGATATTTGGTTTTTGTATTGGTGGAATAAAATGTTTATACAAATGAGATCCCTCCCATCACTTTATTTTATGTTTATTTTATAGATCTGTAGACCTGAATGAACAGCGTGAGTATTACAGTGAGATCCAGAGGATCCTTAACCAGATGGGTGTATCCCAGGGCGGGGCTGATGACACCAACACCCAGAAAACAGAGAAGGGGCGTGGCAAAAAGGGAGGGAGGACTGCAGCCAGCCCCACACCTGGGGGTCGACTGGAGGAGGATAGAGAAAGGTATATAATGATACCATTATCTAATATGTTCAGGGTTTTATTACATATTATTTAAACAATTTCAGTTATTAATTTCTTTGTTGTGTTTTTAATTTTAAGAGCAGTATATTTATCATAAGACTTGTAATGTTAATTTAGAGAGTCGTCCATCAGTTTTACTATCTTATGAAGCTGACTAGTGTGATACTTAAAGATAAATCAAGCTCCAATAATAAATAATTTTAAATGTGTGCCAAGCTCAAATTTAACCATCATGATTCAGCCCTTTACAAGGCCTTTTCTTTCGAAAGTAATATTGCATTCCAAAAAAGAAGAATTCTTAAGTAAGTTACTTAATTAACTGAATATTCGTTTTAAGCTACAATATGTATATATATGACAACAGTGATATTGAGTGTAAAAGATACAACCATAAAACAGCACTGTAAATGTATTTATTATTTAGTGGCTTTTCACACTTATATAACTACCCTGTCATAAACAATATGATGTACCTGATTTTCATTTGAACTTCATGGATGGTGATGATGTATTTATGACCAAACAGTAGCTTAAGCAATAAATTTGATCACGGTAATCTGTATGATTACAGCAGTCAAGTTTTTAACATTTGGTGATGAATTTGGAAAAATTCAAATTTATTCAAAAGTTTTCTAATCTATATCAGGGAAAAAGGTCTTGTAATTGTAATAGACAAACTTGTTTAGTAGGTGTTAAGCCTATATAAGGATTGATGTATAACTACCATTTTATACATGTGACTTTAAAGTGTAAGGTCGAGCTCCTCGACCCCTGATAAACCTCGCCCTGAACTTGTACGTAAAAACTCATCACAACGGGTGTAAGTATACTCTGGGCGTGATGACCTAATCAAAGATTTCTGGTCTGGACGTGATGATCTAATCAGTAATTACTTCTTTACAGGATGTGTTTGGCTAGTTTAGTTCCAATCTAATTTTGTTCTGGTCCCAATAAAGGGATGTGTTTGGCTAGTTTAGTTTCAATCTAATTTTGTATTGATTTCAATAAAGGGAACATATCTAGATGAAGAAATTAACAGAATAATGAGTTGTTGCATAAACGTAATGAATTTTCAAAATATAATTGTGAAACAAGCATTTCTTTGCCATAGTTTTATTTCATTCTTGCAAAACAGTTGGTTGAAGCTTCTCAAATTTGTATTTCAAATATGTATGAAAATGATCTTAGATTTCAGAATAACAATAAAGACAGACATGTTTATGAACTTTATCTTCAATTTTAAATACTGATACAAACAAAAATTTGAGACCAATGTACAGTATTAATGCTACTTTACTACTCTACTATTTAAGTAACCAACTGTATTAGATATTGAGGCACATATATATGAAAACTTTCCCCTAAAATATATCTGGCCTGTCATATCATTGCCAATTAAACGTGCAAAATTACAGTTACATACTTAGTGTTACTTGCTTTTTTTAATCAATCTAGAGTTTTGCAGTCATGTTGTTTGAGTGTTTTATGTATTTACTTGAAATAAAAAAGAGCTTGTCTCAGGGAATTTCGAATGATTTCTCTTCCTCCAAATCCCTACACATTCATGTTCAGCCTGACGTTGTGATGGATTTGAAGTGGGAGACAAGGTCTCATTAATGCTGTTTTCTAACATTTTTATGGTGGTTTGGATATATAAGAAATATTCCTAAGTAATAAAAATGCTATAATAATTTTATTTGTATGATTTATCATTTTAGTTTGCACCTTTTTTTTTAGAATTTTTATTACAAAGAAATCATTACATGTTACGTATATCTATTTGCTTAATTTTCTTATCATCACTGGACCGCTAATCATCGAAAGTGATGATACTAGTTGTAGCTGTTTTATCATCTTATATATTTTATTGCAGCATACAGCCTTAATTAGCAAATACAGAAATCTACATGTTTCCTTTTCGACTCCTCTTTGACTCTCAAGGGTTCTGGTCTCATACATATACAAAGATGTAGAGAAGATGATCAAGACCTTAACCCTTGGGTTTCATGTGTTTGACAATGAAATGTATTTTAGGGACCTTATTGTGGGAGATGTAAACATATTGAATTTTATATTTAATTCAGTTTTTGCACATTTGTTGAAGTTGCTTTACTTGACTTATGTGATATTTTGTTTTTCCCAGTCCCCAGTCCCAACACTCTGAGATTTCTCAGAGTGCTTTCTCGGATTCTGAGTCGTAAGTCATTTAGCGGTACCACTCACCAACAATGCATGTCTAGATTGATCGTAGGTTTGACGTAGCTGTGAAGGAATCCGTTAGCTCTGTCAGGTTATACAGTAGGTACACCACCAACTTCTGTGTTTAACACATTAACAAGTTATATGACACAGATTTAAACTTTCTGGTGTTGTAGTTCATTCCTGTGAAATGGGTTCTATTTTTTCTGAATATACGTTTTTGTTACTATCATTGTTTCATTTTTCAAAGTGTAGGATCTAATTTCTTTGTTTCTGTTGTAAAGAATTTAGGTGAAATGTTTGAATATTTGTGTATATGGATGTGTTGTCTGGTAGACATACTTGTCTTTAATTCAGGGAGGGATTTACGGAATAAATCATGATTGTTTTTGTGTATTAAAACTGAATAAATAAATAGTTATTTAAATATTGTATCAATAATTAAAATGCAAATGGTTGTAGAGATCTGTTTTTTTACCTATTGAATGGATTAATCATTATTTTTAATATAATTCAGATTATAAGAGAAGTTATTTTCTTGGTATCAAGGAAACTTTATTGTATGACAATCTTGACAGTCTTATATAATTGTATTGCTAGTGTAGGTAATGTTGTACTTAATTTTCGTACTCGGCCACAGAGTGACAATGTCCTTAGCATGGCACTGGTATAACAATATGTATATAAGGTCACATAGATACAAGGTTTGAGGTATGCTTGCCAGCATGGTGTTCAGGAATGTAGTAGAAAATAAAAAGGCATGATGTGTGAATTCACATTATTATAATGAGAAGGCAGTAATAGTGTTCATTCCAGATGTACAGATCAGGAAA
Source organism: Mizuhopecten yessoensis (assembly GCF_002113885.1). Classification (NCBI taxonomy): domain Eukaryota; kingdom Metazoa; phylum Mollusca; class Bivalvia; order Pectinida; family Pectinidae; genus Mizuhopecten; species Mizuhopecten yessoensis. The sequence continues at coordinate 139,488 of NW_018407539.1, forward strand.
TAGGGAAATTATTTTCGAATTTGATCAATTTATTAATATTTTGAAACCCTTCATTTGGTAGGATTTCTTTATTGATATGGATAGAAATGTTAAAAACACTTTAATACATGTACATATAAATTCAAAACTGGAACAGAATACCTGATTTATCAGTAAAGATTAGTAAATTCCACTGTAGCTCATGCTGGAATGACCACCATACACAGTCTATTTAATAACAAATATATATCTTCATCTTTCCAATATCACTCAACAGTGTATCCATACTGCATGACAGCATGGTTTTAGTCTGTAAGTCATTATTTTAGTCAATAAAGATATGTAACAGTAATCCACATTGTCTGGTAACACAATATCATATGAAGGTATAAGTGTTACATAGTGGATTGGCGCACAAAGTTGATCTTATGTTACTGCATTAAAACATTATGATGTGTATTATTCCAGATATCTACTGAATACCGGGAAATTATAGCCACAGTTTATTTTTCGCCCTCTGCAACGAGGGCAAGTTTCTCATTACAACGAACAGTACTGGTAATAAGCGATATAATAAACATAGTAATCAAATGTGAAGACCAAAATTTGGCAAAAGGGTATTTTATCTGTGGTGCAAATTTCCCCGTATACAGTATTACTTTAACCATTACTGTTGAAGCAAACTCAGAGGCATATATTTAAAATGAAATCGTCATGTTCATTAATCAAGATGTTCTCCAAATGCCAAACAAGTTAGTTCATGACAAAATATGCATTCCCTAAGCCCAGTTTGGCTTTTCTGAGATTCAAAATAATTTCTTTTAAGTGTAATAAAGATAGCACTCTTTGATGTTTTTGAAAATGAGGTTATGTATTCATTTGATATAATTAAATGCCTAATTTTACTGTGATGTCCTTGCTGATACAGTGTCTAGGGTTTGTATCCCCCAAGCATCCATCAACATATCCTTAATGATTATTATGGTTTCAACGAAAGAAATTTCCTTTTATTACCTTTTCAAGAAATCGCAGTGTGTCCAGTGGTGAGATGATGAGGTGAGAGTTATTCTCTGACAACTTAGGTTCTCACGCTGTCTGACCGACTTAGGTTCTCACGCAGTCTGAATGACTTAGGTTCTCACACAGTCTGATCGACTTAGGTTCTCATGCACTCTGACTGACTTAGGTTCTCACACAGTCTGACCGAATCAGGATCTCACGCAGTCTGACTGAATAATGTTTTCACGCAGTCTGAATGACTAAGGTTCTCACGGAGTCTGAATGACTTAGGTTCTCACACAGTCTGACCAACTTAGGTTCTCATGCAGTCTGACTGAATTAGGTTCTCAAGCAGTCTGACCAACTTAGGTTCTCACACAGTCTGACTGAATTAGGTTCTCACACAGTCTGACCAACTTAGGTTCTCAAGCAGTCTGACCAAAAAGGTTCTCAAGCAGTCTGACCAATTTGGTTCTCATGCAGTCTGACCAATTTAGGTTCTCACGCAGTCTGACCAACTTAGGTTCTCGAGCAGTCTGACCGAACTAGGTTCTCACAAAGTCTGACTGACTTAGGTTCTCACGCTGTCTTAATGACTTAGGTTCTCAATCAGTCTGACCAATTTAGGTTCTCAAGTAGTCTGACAGAATTAGCTTCTCACACAGTCTGAATGGCTCAGGTTCTCACCCAGTCTTAATTGCTTAGGTTTTCACGCAGTCTGACGACTCTGGTTCTCACAGTCTTAACTGACTCAGGTTGTCACAGTCACAAGCATACAATACTGTATATGTCACCTCTTTTCACAGGGTTAATGTAGCGAGAAACGTCCTGGTGATGTGGTAACTCGGGCACACTTCAGAGAGACTCACCATGAAGTCTAGGTTTTAATCTGGTACAATTTTTGGAAAAGAGTGAAAGTACATATGTTTGGCACCCTTGTGTTTTTAAGTTGAGAAAAATCTGAAGCCAACATTATGGAACTTTTTACAATTGTAATATTGTACTATAAATCTTAGACATAATGTTTAAACCTAATGGCTGATGTAAAGTACCAGCTATTTAACTAAGATATGCGGAGGGATTCTGAAGTTCGCTGAGTTAGTGTTGCCCGGTTTGCCACTGAACTCTCCATTTCTAGACACAATGTGCTCCTATTGGAACTACAGGTTTTTTTCTTAGCATTTTCTTCATTCACAAGCAACCATAATCATGACATTAATGTGCAGTTTTTGTTACTCTACTATTTTCAAATATTTCATTATCAAATCATCTTTTCATTTACTCATTTGTCAAGGTTAATATGCTTACAGCTATTTTAAACACTGAAATTATAATAAATAATTACATACAATAATTTCATTAAAAATTGTACGAAAATATATGTCTTGATTTATCTACCATAGCATTACCTTGGTCTTGAAATGAGAATTCTCTAAAAAATTAACACATGTACATATAATTTCTTATGGTTGCATAGTTGAAGAAGATCAATATATGTTCTAGGTTTCTGTTTGATATTATTACGTTCAGTAGATTGGCATTTCTTTTCCTATATTGACTAATCCAAAATTCATTACATTCATCGCGGCAAAGAATTCATGAATCCTTTCTACCAGATTGAGTCTTCAGATAAAAATATCTGTTTTGGCTTGTATTGACATTACTCACTTGGTTGAAGTGCAAAATATTGAGAAGTATAACATTAATTCATTTCAGTCAAAGCTGATCTGAATATTATACTAGATTGATAATACAAGGTTGGGTATACATTACTGATACTCCACCCAGCACTATCACCTCTGTTATATCAATATTAAATGGATATAGACTGATGAATGTGATGTTTGGATTCGACAATTAAGGGATATATTAAGTTGTAGTTGGTATCTATGTAGCTATTTCACAGGTAGTATCACTATGTGTAGATGACAATTTAGAGGATTTTATAGATGTTCAGTAGATGTTTATAGATCAGTGGCTGAATTTTTCACACAGGCGGAGTCCTTCTAAGGCGGGGAGGCGAACCCCCACTCCTACGAGTACAAAGAAATTAGCTCCAGACAGCCCCGACAAGTGAGTTCCCATGCAATACAGGCAGAACCTTATGTATTCCTACATAAACAGTGAGGGGTAGAGGAACAGATAGAACAGTTTATTTAGTTGGTTTTCTCCGGCTACAGTACTGAGTATAGTTCTGTAAGAGGATCCGCTGGTACTCCTGTTATAGATAGCTATAGTTAATTTGCTTTATAGTACAGTCCCAGGTATCAATTATGTTATATATGCAATAAAGTAATGGTATATGCATATACTAAATTTACATCTAGAACCATATGTACGTAAACATTTAGAAAACATTTTCTTCCCAACAGTATAAAAGCCTGTCATATCCTATAATGGTTGAGTTAGAAAGTGAAAACTGTCCTTTGGACTCCAAGAAATAATTACTGCTTCTATGATAAATGAAATTATTTCTGAAAGAGCATGAATGATCCTGTACTTTTGTTAATTATTTTGTTCCTTGGAGAAGGTGCTGCTATGATGGGGAACTTGGTATGGCTGATATGTAGATAGCACCCATACTAACATTGAACACACGCTTTAATTATAGTAGAAACTGTTTTATTTTTTAAGTCACCTGCTTTAGTATTATTGACCTAGTTTATGATTTAATAAGCACTGCTAAGGAAGAGGTTTTCTGTCTCCCTCGGAGATAGAACCGAGGTGTATTATTTACTGTATGTGATCAAATGTTTACTTATAAAAAATAACGTAATTTACACACCTGTTTTAGTCCACATCTTTGAAAATATACCAGTTCATCTTTTATTAAGATATTCTTATTAGATAGCCAGTAAAACAGTTATGTACTAAGTATAGTTTACAAACCAGGAACATTAGATAGCCTGTAAAATAGTTATGTACTAAGTATAGTTTATAAACCAGGAACATTAGATGTGTTCCTCTGTCAGCATCATTTAATATAGATTGGACAGTAAACAACCCAAAGAAAATTCTTTTAAATCTTTGACATCGCCAATCTCAAGTACAGAATAATTAGAATTAAAGAGATTTTCATTTAATTTGTAAACAACTATTTGGGTTTACTGTCAATAGTTTAATGAGAACAGAATTTTTAGTATTACAGTAATACAGCATAATAACGACCAAAAGATTGTATTTGTTTGCACTTCATTCTGTTAGACCGTTTTTGCTGCTGGAACTTGGCCGGTTTTGTCTCGACCTGGACTTTGCAGATCTCGCCCATGACTGTGTGAACCACATGAAGCAGTGTGTTGTCAAGGTAATTTATTACTGATGTGTAGTTGTAGGTCTGGAACCAGACAATCCCCTCTCTTCTTACTGTCTTTAGTTTTCCTTACAGATAAGGAAATAGTTCTTTCATTAAATAAATAATAATAATGATATACAACATTTGATATAACACCCTATCTAGCTAGAGTAAGCCACTCTAAAGCACTTTACAGTACAAAGATAAGCATACATTATAATCAATACAATTTTGAGGAATTCGCAGGAGCTGCCTTATTAGACACTAACTACTAGTCCTATGCCACCTGGCTAATATCTCCCTATGTGTGTATGCCTGCATGTGTGCTGGAGATGTATTGTATAATGTACAATGGGAAATGTATAGGTCCTTGTATAAATAGCATTATGAATATGACAAAGAAGCAGCCTTGTCAATTATGAAAGTCATTTCAGGGACATTCTGTTGTAGTTTATAAAAGACACATGGATTATCTTTATACAATGTACCATGAGAGTAAGCTGTATAATGTATTTGTAGGAGACTGGATTCTACCTGGAGCTTGAGTTACTGGAGTGTGACTTGATGCTGCATTCTCTGGGCGACAAACAGGAGTCCTACCAGAAGTCTGTCATTGATGTAAGTCATCATTACATAGTTTTATCTAAAACACGGATCGAGGCTGGTGTCCTGAGTGACTGAAATGTTGCTCTTCATCCCTTGTTCAACTCATACGGGTGACAAACACACGGAGAAGGCAACATAATTATTTATGATGAAGATAGAAAAGTTTCAACATGACACTGAACTTATTTTAGTTGAACCATGTTAGCATAGCTACATTGAACTGCTTATTTAATGAGGGACTTCTTTCTTTATTAAGAATATGTATGCAGCTCATACATAGCCATGTAACCTTAACCTGCAATACACTGCAGTTAGTGTGTAGTATATCAACATTTAAAGGAAATAGTACCTAGCACTCAATTAAAGATGAAATTGTTATACCTGTTATGCAAGTCATCATATCTTGCTTGTTCAGTCAATCAAATGAACAGTCTTTGACTTGTTACGACTGGTAATTGCTAATGATGCATTAATGACGTATCAATGTAAATGATGTCACAACCACTTGAAGCAAGCATAGCTCCACAATCCTGTAGTTACAATGGTATCATGTTTTAGTGGGAGGCATTCATGAGGGCAATAAAGCGTATTCACAATGAAACAGATTCATGTTACCTCAAATGATATACAGTGTAGTAATTATGAAAATGATAATCCTATTATATCTCCAGCTGAGGTTACAGGCTATCAAGCGTTGTGAGGAGACCATTATGAATGCCATTCGGCATGGTGACCCAAACGTAATCCAGGCTGCATGTGTCACCCAGTGGAACACATGTCTGCCTCTCCTTCAACTCAACCTGCGACACCATGCCCGTAAACCCCTCACCCTGGTAGCCGAGGCCTTGGAGGATATAGAGAGGTATGATTGACCATACATTTATATATATTGTCAGATGTCTGGATTCAGATGTAAAAATCTTTGCTCTTTGCCTGGTAACGGGTAGAGCTAGTACAAGGAGGTAACTGCTTCTGACTGGTACCAGTAGTCAGTGAGTCCCAGGTGACAAGTTTGTGTCAGCAGGATTTTCTCTTTTAACCTTAGCACGTGTGCTGAACAGAATATATCTGTTGTATTATCAACTTAAAATACTGACTGTTTTATAACTGACAATGTTATTTCTAATTCAGCACTAAGTTATCACCTTTCTGAGTCTAAATATGACTGTTCTGGATTAACAAGCCTAAGTCAAGAGACCATTTAATGAGCCCTAAATTGTGTGTTACAGTTTACTGATCAGCCTGCGATGTCAGGTACACACAGAACTAGCCAAGTGTGAGGAGGACCAGGAACAGATACAGGTGGCCATGGACAACCTCAAAAAGGTACACAATTAATATGGCAGTAATTACAGTTTGTCATCTGTGTCATAAAATATATCCATTCTATGGATAAGTGTACATGTTCCTCAAAAAATAACTAGCCCTCCACCACTCTGTCGTGGGTTTGAGGCCTATGTGGGGAAGTCGCCAGGTTCCGACCGGAGGTCGGTGGTTTTTCTCCAGGTACTCTGGTTTTTCTCCACCACCAAATTCTGGCACATCCTTAACTCATTCACCCCTAAAGACACATTTGAACTCTTCCAATTCAAAGATTGGAATAGTGCATTATGAAATTTCAGGGGTTAGTGAATTAATTGACCATGTCTGTTAATAGAATTTAAAACACAAACAAGCCATGCCCTTAATGTCAGTCTGGAAACTTTATGTTTCTGTGTTTCTTTGCCATTCACGTGAGTTGATTAAAAATTCAAATATGAATTTTCTGTTGGTTTATCAATTTTTGAATATAAATGCTTGAAGTTGATTTTTTTAAGTTTACATGAGAACAAATGGTAAAAATCTATTTGCTTACGTTTGCAAGACTGGCTCTGTTAGTCAATGTTAAGGGTCGGCTCCATCTAAAGCTGAAAAACTAACCAGTCACTCTTTATTTGTGTGCTGTGAGAAAATAGAGATGTTTAAAGAATGAACAGAGCTGATGTCACATTTAAATGTTATTGTATTGTGTTGATATTCTCTAGGCCTAAGCATTAGATGATGGGAATGTGTACCGTGAGAGTTGTGTTGATATTCCCTAGGCCTTAGCATAAGATGATGGGAATGTGTACTGTGAGAGACTGGAAGTGTCTTTAGGCAGACTAGAGCTGAGGTCACATTTAAATGTTACTGTAATGTGTAGATGATGGGAATGTGTACTGTGAGAGACTGGAAGTGTCTCTCGGCAGACTAGAGCTGAGGTCACATTTAAATGTTATTGTATTGTGTTGATATTCCCTAGGCCTTAGCATAAGATGATGGGAATGTGTACTGTGAGAGACTGGAAGTGTCTCTAGGCAGACTAGAGCTGAGGTCACATTTAAATGTTATTGTATTGTGTTGATATTCTCTAGGCCTTAGCATTAGATGATGGGAATGTGTACCGTGAGAGACTGGAGGTGTCTCTACACAGACTAGAGCTGAGGTCACATTTAAATGTTATTGTATTGTGTTGATATTCCCTAGGCCTTAGCATTAGATGATGGGAATGTGTACCGTGAGAGACTGGAGGTGTCTCTACACAGACTAGAGCTGAGGTCACATTTAAATGTTATTGTATTGTGTTGATATTCCCTAGGCCTTAGCATTAGATGATGGGAATGTGTACCGTGAGAGACTGGAGGTGTCTCTACACAGACTAGAGCTGAGGTCACATTTAAATGTTATTGTATTGTGTTGATATTCCCTAGGCCTTAGCATTAGATGATGGGAATGTGTACCGTGAGAGACTGGAGGTGTCTCTACACAGACTAGAGCTGAGGTCACATTTAAATGTTATTGTATTGTGTTGATATTCCCTAGGCCTTAGCATTAGATGATGGGAATGTGTACCGTGAGAGACTGGAGGTGTCTCTACACAGACTAGAGCTGAGGTCACATTTAAATGTTATTGTATTGTGTTGATATTCCCTAGGCCTTAGCATTAGATGATGGGAATGTGTACCGTGAGAGACTGGAGGTGTCTCTACACAGACTAGAGCTGAGGTCACATTTAAATGTTATTGTATTGTGTTGATATTCCCTAGGCCTTAGCATTAGATGATGGGAATGTGTACCGTGAGAGACTGGAGGTGTCTCTACACAGACTAGAGCTGAGGTCACATTTAAATGTTATTGTATTGTGTTGATATTCCCTAGGCCTTAGCATTAGATGATGGGAATGTGTACCGTGAGAGACTGGAGGTGTCTCTACACAGACTAGAGCTGAGGTCACATTTAAATGTTATTGTATTGTGTTGATATTCCCTAGGCCTTAGCATTAGATGATGGGAATGTGTACCGTGAGAGACTGGAGGTGTCTCTACACAGACTAGAGCTGAGGTCACATTTAAATGTTATTGTATTGTGTTGATATTCCCTAGGCCTTAGCATTAGATGATGGGAATGTGTACCGTGAGAGACTGGAGGTGTCTCTACACAGACTAGAGCTGAGGTCACATTTAAATGTTATTGTATTGTGTTGATATTCCCTAGGCCTTAGCATTAGATGATGGGAATGTGTACCGTGAGAGACTGGAGGTGTCTCTACACAGACTAGAGCTGAGGTCACATTTAAATGTTATTGTATTGTGTTGATATTCCCTAGGCCTTAGCATTAGATGATGGGAATGTGTACCGTGAGAGACTGGAGGTGTCTCTACACAGACTAGAGCTGAGGTCACATTTAAATGTTATTGTATTGTGTTGATATTCCCTAGGCCTTAGCATTAGATGATGGGAATGTGTACCGTGAGAGACTGGAGGTGTCTCTACACAGACTAGAGCTGAGGTCACATTTAAATGTTATTGTATTGTGTTGATATTCCCTAGGCCTTAGCATTAGATGATGGGAATGTGTACCGTGAGAGACTGGAGGTGTCTCTACACAGACTAGAGCTGAGGTCACATTTAAATGTTATTGTATTGTGTTGATATTCCCTAGGCCTTAGCATTAGATGATGGGAATGTGTACCGTGAGAGACTGGAGGTGTCTCTACACAGACTAGAGCTGAGGTCACATTTAAATGTTATTGTATTGTGTTGATATTCCCTAGGCCTTAGCATTAGATGATGGGAATGTGTACCGTGAGAGACTGGAGGTGTCTCTACACAGACTAGAGCTGAGGTCACATTTAAATGTTATTGTATTGTGTTGATATTCCCTAGGCCTTAGCATTAGATGATGGGAATGTGTACCGTGAGAGACTGGAGGTGTCTCTACACAGACTAGAGCTGAGGTCACATTTAAATGTTATTGTATTGTGTTGATATTCCCTAGGCCTTAGCATTAGATGATGGGAATGTGTACCGTGAGAGACTGGAGGTGTCTCTACACAGACTAGAGCTGAGGTCACATTTAAATGTTATTGTATTGTGTTGATATTCCCTAGGCCTTAGCATTAGATGATGGGAATGTGTACCGTGAGAGACTGGAGGTGTCTCTACACAGACTAGAGCTGAGGTCACATTTAAATGTTATTGTATTGTGTTGATATTCCCTAGGCCTTAGCATTAGATGATGGGAATGTGTACCGTGAGAGACTGGAGGTGTCTCTACACAGACTAGAGCTGAGGTCACATTTAAATGTTATTGTATTGTGTTGATATTCCCTAGGCCTTAGCATTAGATGATGGGAATGTGTACCGTGAGAGACTGGAGGTGTCTCTACACAGACTAGAGCTGAGGTCACATTTAAATGTTATTGTATTGTGTTGATATTCCCTAGGCCTTAGCATTAGATGATGGGAATGTGTACCGTGAGAGACTGGAGGTGTCTCTACACAGACTAGAGCTGAGGTCACATTTAAATGTTATTGTATTGTGTTGATATTCTCTAGGCCTTAGCATTAGATGATGGGAATGTGTACCGTGAGAGACTGGAGGTGTCTCTACACAGACCAGAGCTGAGGTCATGTTTAAATGTTATTGTATTGTGTTGATATTCCCTTGGCCTTAGCATTAGATGATGGGAATGTGTACCGTGAGAGACTGGAGGGGTCTCTACGCAGACTAGAGCTGAGGTCACATTTAAATGTTATTGTATTGTATTGATATTCTCTAGGCCTTAGCGTTAGTTGATGGGAATGTGTACCGTGAGAGACTGGAGGTTTCTCTACGTAGACTAGAGCTGAGGTCACATTTAAATGTTACTGTAATGTGTTGATATTCTCCAGGCCTTAGCACTAGATCCCTAGGCCTTAGCATTAGATGATGGGAATGTGTACCATGAGAGACTGGAGGTGTCTCTACACAGACTAGAGCTGAGGTTACATTTAAATGTTACTGTAATATGTTGATATTCTCCAGGCTTTAACATTAGATGATGGGAATGTGTACCATGAGAGACTGGAGGTGTCTCTACACAGACTAGAGCTGAGGTCATATTTAAATGTTATTGTATTGTGTTGATATTCTCTAGGTCTTAGCACTAGATGATGGGAATGTGTACCGTGAGAGATTGGAGGTGTCTCTACGCAGACTAGAGCTGAGGTCCCAGTTGTACCAACAGCCTGGATATTCTCCAGGCTTTAGCATTAGATGATGGGAATGTGTACCATGAGATACTGGAGGTGTCTCTACACAGACTAGAGCTGAGGTTACATTTAAATGTTACTGTAATATGTTGATATTCTCCAGGCTTTAACATTAGATGATGGGAATGTGTACCATGAGAGACTGGAGGTGTCTCTACACAGACTAGAGCTGAGGTCACAGTTAAATGTTATTGTATTGTGTTGATATCTCTAGGCCTAAGCACTAGATGATGGGAATGTGTACCGTGAGAGATTGGAGGTGTCTCTACGCAGACTAGAGCTGAGGTCCCAGTTGTACCAACAGCCTGGATATTCTCCAGGCTTTAGCATTAGATGATGGGAATGTGTACCCTGAGAGACTGGAGGTGTCTCTACACAGACTAGAGCTGAGGTTCCATTTAAATGTTACTGTCCTCTGTTGATATTCTCCAGGCTTTAGCATTAGATGATGGGAATGTGTACCCTGAGAGACTGGAGGTGTCTCTACACAGACTAGAGCTGAGGTTACATTTAAATGTTACTGTAATATGTTGATATTCTCCAGGCTTTAACATTAGATGATGGGAATGTGTACCATGAGAGACTGGAGGTGTCTCTACACAGACTAGAGCTGAGGTCACATTTAAATGTTATTGTATTGTATTGATATTCTCTAGGCCTTAGCGTTAGTTGATGGGAAGGTGTACCGTGAGAGACTGGAGGTGTCTCTACACAGACTAGAGCTGAGGTCACATTAAATGTTATTGTATTGTGTTGATATCTCTAGGCCTAAGCACTAGATGATGGGAATGTGTACCGTGAGAGACTGGAGGTGTCTCTACACAGACTAGAGCTGAGGTTACATTTAAATGTTACTGTAATATGTTGATATTCTCCAGGCTTTAGCATTAGATGATGGGAATGTGTACCATGAGAGACTGGAGGTGTCTCTACACAGACTAGAGCTGAGGTCCCAGTTGTACCAACAGCCTGGATATTCTCCAGGCTTTAGCACTAGATGATGGGAATGTGTAGCGTGAGAGACTGGAGGAGTCTCTACGCAGACTAGAGCTAAGGTCACATTTAAATGTTACTGTCCTCTGTTGATATTCTCCAGGCCTTAGCACTAGATGATGGGAATGTGTACCGTGAGAGACTGGAGGTTTCTCTACGTAGACTAGAGCTGAGGTCACATTTAAATGTTACTGTAATGTGTTGATATTCTCCAGGCCTTAGCACTAGATGATGGGAATGTGTACCGTGAGAGACTGGAGGTGTCTCTACGCAGACTAGAGCTGAGGTCCCAGTTGTACCAACAGCCTGAGAGACCCGAGGACATCGCAGCCATGATTATAGAACAGGTAAGAAGTAAAACTCACAAAAATGTATCTATGAGAAGCTAGAGGCAATATTACGGTCTAGACTGAACAATGTTAATGTATGCTTCATGGATGGCTCAAGTTAGGCTGTCAATTTTTTGTAACATACAGATACAATATAGCACTTAAATTTTGTGAGGTCAAATTTTTGGCAGTTTTGTTTTTGGAACAAATTTAACATTTTGTGCAACACTGTTAATGTCAGTAGCCCTAATTTTATCTTTTTCAGAATGGTAATAAATACAGATATAGAGATTTGAAAAGAAAAAAATGATTTTATGAAGATACTCTAGCCTCTTGGCATTACCATTACAATATATTGTGCTGTGAGTTGGTTATTAATGATGTAATATGTTTCAGGCGAGAAAGGCCGACTCAGGCACCATCAGGATGAAGCGGTCACTCCTGGTCAAAGCTGGAGAAGCCCTAGCTCCAGATGCTTTCCTGTTAGTACTGGACAGTGAGAGTGACACCAAAGGTCAGTGAAGGTCACTGTAATGTATATTAGGGATTGTGTTGTGTGTGAGATGTTTGTAATGTGTAGGTATTGTTTCCTAAGATAATCCAACTTTTGAAGTGAATGATATTGGTCTTAAAAATTATATCACAAAACAAAGAGTGTGCTTTGTTTAACCTAATAAGGGCACCAGGTCTAGATTAAATACAAGTTTGGGCCTTTATTTTGACACTATATGTATATCACGACTAAATATTGTCCAATCACTGAAGTGAATATAACCTTCCTTGATGAAACAGTCAATATTTGAAAATGACATTGAAACAAAATCACATCGCAGCAAAAGTATGCTCCTTAGTACCCATCCCACGCTGCCCCCATCTCCCATCCCACGCTGTCCCCATCTCCCATCCCACGCTGCCCCCATCTCCCAGCCCACGCTGCCCCCATCTCCCATCCCACGCTGCCCCCATCTCCCAGCCCACGCTGCCCCCATCTCCCATCCAACGCTGCCCCCATCTCCCATCCCACGCTGCCCCCATCTCCCAGCCCACGCTGCCCCCATCTCCCATCCCACGCTGCCCCCATCTCCCAGCCCATGCTGCCCCCATCTCCCATCCCATGCTGCCCCCATCTCCCAGCCCACGCTGCCCCCACCTCCCATCCCTACTTATCCTCACAACATATGTATGTAGTCTAACAATCAATCATTCAAACCCTTCCTTCATATTATTACCAATAAAAGCGCTTCTCTGCCTTCGCTTATATTGTATTTAAGTGCCAACCTACTCCCACCAGATGCTCAAAAATAAAATTGGATAGCTCTGATGACATATTACTTGTTATTAGGTACACACATGAAAAACCAGATTTATGATATATGTCAGATCCTAATTTAATTTGGGAAACTGATATCAACACAAAATTAGTATTATTTGAGACTAAGGTAATCAGACTGTATTTCTTTAGCTAGATTCTGAATGATTTAGGTATAAATTAATGTGGCAATAGAATCTGAAGAATTCATCAACATACAAATATTTGTTAAGAATTACTTGAGGACCAGATTTCGCTTGATAACAACGGTATGTAAATGCACTGTTTATTATTATGTTGGTCTTTTTTACTGTACTACAAATGACCAGTGAGCTCCCAGTGAGATCCCAGTGAACTCCCAGTGAGCTCCCTACTAACTTTGTTGTGTTATATATTACTGTTTGTATCCTTTTGTTCTGTTTTGTTCAGGCTTTTTCAGGAATCAGTTTTAACAAAATCCACACCCTGAGACAATTTTCTTTTTTTCTTTTAAAAACCTGATCATTTGGTTAATTAACGGTAATACAAGTATTTTGTTGTCACTTTCAGATATAATTATTCTGAAATTGTCAAACTTTAATATTGCCTTATTGATGGCTGATCCGAGTCATGTTAATCTTACATGTGGCATGGATATTGATAAAACTGGTCCCTGATAATTGTTACAGCAATCTTACTGTTTTATGATTTGCTACAATGTTATATTTTTTACAATTACAAATACATGTATACTCCGTATTTTATTTTTTTAACAGAGATTTGATGAATATTTTGTTATTTCAGAGAACAAGGACCGTCAGTTTACAGGTTCACTTCTATATAAACTATGTTACTAATTAAGTCTGATAGTTACTGTGGTGAAGCATGCTAACACTCTGTAGGTGTAACCTTATGTAATGTGCTCACAGATAGCAGTACAAATCACCTGGCCAGTTTTCATTACATGTTTCAGCTTTATCTTAAAAAAAGGTGTTAGATGTTCAATGAGGTCAATTTTGGAAACTTTTACTTTTGATTGTAAATATGAGAATACAGTTACAATGCGCTGTTGTTTTGTGAATCTGATTAGACACAGTGTCACTTTATATACCTGCTGATGTGAGCATGCTTCACCATGACGACTCAAACACAGTCACATGACCGTAGGAAGTAGACACTGCCAGACACGGGCATCTCTGATGGGTGAAGCTAGTGATAGAGACTAGTCCGAGCCACATCACTATCATCTCATCTGTCTGTATCTCTGTCCAGGAGAAAATATCTTCTATACATCAGTTAGAACTACAATTATGTGGTATACTGAACTCTGATTATATTCCAAAGGTATTTTGGGTTGTTAAACTGGGGTAAATGTCAAAAGGTTTTCATTGACATTATCATGTCAACAGAGCATTATCAGAACATATACCAGAAATTGCATTTTTTGCAATTTATTTATGTAATTCTTGATGGTAATAAAAGTTCTGTAAGTTTTAAAAACTTAATTGCTGGTTTTCAAAGTTACATTATACGGTGTATATGTTCATGTTAACAGATAGATAGAATAGCAAATAATATTTGGAGTGTCCATGTTTTAAAATACAGAACATAACTTGCTCCTAATAGCAAGACAATTATTACAGCCATGGTGTGTTGGGGATGTTAAACATAAGGTCCAGGTGTGTTGGGTGTGTAATACCTTTACATACGGTAGTGTTTTCCCCCTGGACAGTGTTACAGACGTGACATGCTAAAAGTTAGAATCACCATCTTAAGGCTTGCATTCACAAACATTTTCTCCTGCTCTGTCTCTACAGATCTGTCCAACAGACTGCTAGCATGTTTAAGTGATAGGTATAACACTGTGTCTCTACAGATCTGTCCGACAGACTGCTAGCATGTTTAAGTGATAGGTATAACACTGTGTCTTTACAGATCTGTCCGACAGACTGCTAGCATATTTAAGTGATAGGTATAACACTGTGTCTCTACAGATCTGTCTAACAGACTGCTAGCATGTTTAAGTGGTAGGTGTAACACTGTGTCTCTACAGATCTGTCAGACAGACTGCTAGCATGTTTAAGTGATAGGGGTAACACTGTGTCTCTACAGATCTGTCCGACAGACTGCTAGCATGTTTAAGATATAGGTGTAACACTGTGTCTCTACAGATCTGTCCGATAGACTGCTAGCATGTTAAAGTGATAGGGGTAACACTTTGTCTCTACAGATCTGTCCGACAGACTGCTAGCATGTTTAAGTTATAGGGGTAACACTGTGTCTCTACAGATCTGGCCGACAGACTGCTAGCATGTTTAAGAGATAGGGGTAACACTGTGTCTCTACAGATCTGTTCAACAAAATGCTGGCATGTTTAAGTGATAGGTGTAACACTGTGTCTCTAAAGATCTGTCCGACAGACTGCTAGCAGGTTTAAGTGATAGGTGTAACACTCTGTCTCTACAGATCTGTCCGACAGACTGCTAACATGTTTAAGTGGTAGGTGTAACACTGTGTCTCTACAGATCTTTTCAACAGAATGCTGGCATATTTAAGTGATAGGGGTAACACTGTGTCTACAGATCTGTCCGACAGACTGCTAACATGTTTAAGTGGTAGGTGTAACACTGTGTCTCTACAGATCTGGCCGACAGACTGCTAGCATGTTTAAGTTATAGGGGTAACACTGTGTCTCTACAGATCTGGCCGACAGACTGCTAGCATGTTTAAGATATAGGTGTAACCCTGTGTCTCTACAGATCTGTCCGACGGACTGCTAGCATGTTTAAGTGATAGTCTCTACAGATCTGTCCGACAGACTCCTAGCATGTTTAAGTGATAGGGGTAACACTCTGTCTCTACAGATCTGTCCGACAGACTGCTAACATGTTTAAGTGGTAGGTGTAACACTGTGTCTCTACAGATCTTTTCAACAGAATGCTGGCATATTTAAGTGATAGGGGTAACACTGTGTCTACAGATCTGTCCGACAGACTGCTAACATGTTTAAGTGGTAGGTGTAACACTGTGTCTCTACAGATCTTTTCAACAGAATGCTGGCATATTTAAGTGATAGGGGTAACACTGTGTCTACAGATCTGTCCGACAGACTGCTAGCATATTTAAGTGATAGGTATAACACTGTGTCTTTACAGATCTGTCCGACAGACTGCTAACATGTTTAAGTGGTAGGTGTAACACTGTGTCTCTACAGATCTTTTCAACAGAATGCTGGCATATTTAAGTGATAGGGGTAACACTGTGTCTCTACAGATCTGTTCAACAGAATGCTGGCATGTTTAAGTGATAAAAGTAACACTGTGTATCTAAAGATCTGTCGGACAGACTGCTAGCATGTTTAAGTGGTAGGTGTAACACTGTGTCTCTACAGATCTTTTCAACAGAATGCTGGCATATTTAAGTGATAGGGGTAACACTGTGTCTCTACAGATCTGGCCGACAGACTGCTAGCATGTTTAAGTTGTAGGTGTAACACTGTGTCTCTACAGATCTTTTCAACAGAATGCTGGCATATTTAAGTGATAGGGGTAACACTGTGTCTCTACAGATCTGGCCGACAGACTGCTAGCATGTTTAAGATATAGGTGTAACCCTGTGTCTCTACAGATCTGTCCGACAGACTGCTAGCATATTTAAGTGATAGGTATAACACTGTGTCTCTAAAGATCTGTCCGACAGACTGCTAGCATATTTAAGTGATAGGTATAACACTGTGTCTTTACAGATCTGTCCGACAGACTGCTAACATGTTTAAGTGGTAGGTGTAACACTGTGTCTCTACAGATCTGTTCAACAGAATGCTAGCATGTTTAAGTGATAGGTGTAACACTGTGTCTCTAAAGATCTGTCCGACAGACTGCTAGCATGTTTTAACACTGTGTCTCTACAGATCTGTCTAACAGACTGCTAGCATGTTTAAGTGGTTGTGTCTCTACAGATCTGTCCGACAGACTCCTAGCATGTTTAAGTGATAGGGGTAACCCTGTGTCTCTACAGATCTGTCCGACGGACTGCTAGCATGTTTAAGTGATAGGTGCAACCCTCTGTCTCTACATATCTGTCCGACAGACTGCTAGCATGTTTAAATGATAGGTATAACACTGTGTCTCTAAAGATCTGTCCGACAGACTGCTAGCATGTTTAAGATATAGGTGTAACACTATGTGAGGTAACTGCCAATAATGGTTGTCAGGAAATGATGCAAAATAATTAACTTCACAGCCAAGCTAAGTACTGATGTCAGGTACAAATAACCTCAATCATTTCCTTAATTTGCTACCATAAATTTCTGTGGGTTTTCTATGACGTAGAAGGTACTTTAGATCCGTTTTATAATTCCAAGTACTCATTCTGTTCATTCTAAATCTACCTTATAATAGGGATTATTGTAGTAAAGTAATTGTCAAATAAAATTAGAACTGTCTAATTTAATTTCATTCTTTGCTGCTGAACTCATTTTTCTGTTCCGTCTAATCAAAGTAGTGTTCTGCATTACCTAATGTGGACATGGAAAATAGTTTTAGAATTTGGTTACTGGGACGTGTTTAATGTTAGATTTCAGTTACCATTAAAGGATTTAAAAACCTGGACATGTGGATAAAGTTTGAGTTGTTCGTCATCAAAAGACCCATGCAGGAAACTTTGTAATTGTTTTTTAGATCTGTGTGGCTTAGCAGATGTCTGAAACTGAACCGGACATGTTTTATATAGATGTGTTCCTTAAGCAAAATGATTTCAATGGTCACGTCATAATTAAAGTGTCAAACGTTAACATTTAATTATTAAACTGGATCAGTCATATATGCTTTTACATTGTACAGAATAACTTCAGCAGCATCCTAATTAAGTTAATGAAATAAATAATTTCCATTTAATCATAAGGTCATGCACTTAATTATGAGTTGCAATTTAACTGTATACGAATTAGATATGACCAATTGAAGCAGCTACTTAATGTATTTAACCAAAGCAAGCTATATTTAATTTGAAACTCAGTATTAACTTTTTCTGTTAATTAAAATTATGTCATATTAACAAATGAAATTCTGAGACAATTTAATTTTCAAGTGTATGGTATACTATCATATTCTTGATGATTTGGTAATGTTATTGTGTTGACTGTCTTGCACTATTTCTGAAAGTAAGCCCTTCCTTTGTACAGGGTTGTACTATAAGTTTATTTCACACTTTTTTAAGGAAAAGGCCCCCTAGGCTAATTATCATAACTAAATACAGTATGGTCATGTTTAGTTATATCTTTACCAAATACTTTCTGTTTATTTCCATTCTAGAATAGGGATAAGTTCCCTTTGTATCTGACAAAATATCTGCTCCGGTTTGCACATTGAGCTTGTTAAGTGAGCTGTCAATACCTGTATTTTTTAGACAATCAGCTCAGATTGTTTCCCACGGATTGCCTTATATGATTTCATCCAACCCATTCAACATCAGTAAATTATTGTGTACCGTGTATTAAGATGATAACAGACTGGCTTGAGATTAGTATTGGGTATATTAGTGACTCTATAATGGTACCAGTAAGTATAAGGTATATTAGTGACTCTATACTGTGGTACCAGTAAGTATAAGGTATATTAGTGACTCTATACTGTGGTACCAGTAAGTATAAGGTATATTAGTGACACTATAATGGTACCAGTAAGTATAAGGTATATTAGTGACACTATAACGGTACCAGTAAGTATAAGGTACATTGTATATTAGTGACACTATAACAGTACCAGTAAGTATAAGGTATATTAGTGACTCTATACTGTGGTACCAGTAAGTATAAGGTATATTAGTGACTCTATACTGTGGTACCAGTAAGTATAAGGTATATTAGTGACTCTATACTGTGGTACCAGTAAGTATAAGGTATATTAGTGACTCTATACTGTGGTACCAGTAAGTATAAGGTATATTAGTGACACTATAATGGTACCAGTAAGTATAAGGTATATTAGTGACACTATAACGGTACCAGTAAGTATAAGGTACATTGTATATTAGTGACACTATAACAGTACCAGTAAGTATAAGGTATATTAGTGACTCTATACTGTGGTACCAGTAAGTATAAGGTATATTTGTGACACTATAACGGTACCAGTAAGTATAAGGTATATTAGTGACTCTATAACAGTACCAGTAAGTATAAGGTATATCAGTGACTCTATAACAGTACCAGTAAGTATAAGGTATATCAGTGACTCTATAACGGTACCAGTAAGTATAAGGTATATCAGTGACTCTATACTGTGGTACCAGTAAGTATAAGGTATATTAGTGACTCTATACTGTGGTACCAGTAAGTATAAGGTATATTAGTGACTCTATACTGTGGTACCAGTAAGTATAAGGTATATTAGTGACTCTATACTGTGGTACCAGTAAGTATAAGGTATATTAGTGACTCTATACTGTGGTACCAGTAAGTATAAGGTATATTAGTGACTCTATACTGTGGTACCAGTAAGTATAAGGTATATTAGTGACTCTATACTGTGGTACCAGTAAGTATAAGGTATATTAGTGACTCTATACTGTGGTACCAGTAAGTATAAGGTATATTAGTGACTCTATACTGTCGTACCAGTAAGTATAAGGTATATTAGTGACTCTATAATGGTACCAGTAAGTATAAGGTATATTAGTGACTCTATACTGTCGGTACCAATAAGTATAAGGTATATTAACGACTCTCTATAATATATGGTACCAGTAAGTATAAGGTATATCAGTGACTCTATACTGTGGTACCAGTAAGTATAAGGTATATTAGTGACTCTATAACAGTACCAGTAAGTATAAGGTATATCAGTGACTCTATACTGTGGTACCAGTAAGTATAAGGTATATTAGTGACTCTATACTGTACGTGGTACCAGTAAGTTAAGGTATATGAGTGACTCTATAACAGTACCAGTAAGTATAAGGTATATGAGTGACTCTATACTGTGGTACCAGTAAGCTAAGACAAGTGTATGCCTGTTGTAGATGTGACGGGTGGTAAAGCACCACTCACACAGATAAAGAAGCTCTCCAACAAGGCACGCCAGTTCAACAAGTGTGTTAAGAAGGCTGCCGGCCATCTAAAGCGACTCGGCGATGAGAATGATCGAGAGAGGTGAGTTATCCAAACTTATCTTTTTGGTTATATATCTAGTGTTTTTCAATGTTAAAAACTTGGCTATTGAGACTATCCAATGTAAATATGCTCTCTTAAGTGATAACAAAATATTTCAATAATTACACAGTTTGAGACTGTACATATATCTAAAAGACATTAATTCATTCACCCCTGAAATTTCATTATGTACTATTCCAACCTTTGAATTGGAAAAGCTCAAATATGTCTTTAGGGGTTAATAAGTTAATAAAAAAAAAATGATAGCACTTTTACATGTGTGGAAAAATTCAAAACAATTAAAACTTTTATTGGTTGAAATCTTATGGATAAATACATTTACTTGTAGACTGTACTTGTCGGTTTGCTGGATGGTGCGGTATCATCCTTTCACTATTCATTGTTTACCTGTTGAGTGTGACATTTTTACAGAGCTCGTCTGTGGGGTGACCTGGCTAAGACTGCTCGTAAACAGGAAGTCTGGGACGTATGTCGTGTAGCTGCCAGATTTTGTCTCCTGTACGATGATGGACGCTGGAAAAATGTCCTTCCTGAAAAGAAAATGGAAAGGTATGAGTTAAGGAGATATTTAGATCATACTTTTTGTACCAATATCAGAATGACACTGTGTAAATGATAGGGTTAAAATATAACAATTTAAAAATATAATTGATCAAATATTTAAAAGAAATCCAATAAATGATTAAATCTATATGGAGTCTAACATTGGTACTAAAGTGTTTTTGAGAGC
This sequence comes from Mizuhopecten yessoensis, assembly GCF_002113885.1. Taxonomy (NCBI): domain Eukaryota; kingdom Metazoa; phylum Mollusca; class Bivalvia; order Pectinida; family Pectinidae; genus Mizuhopecten; species Mizuhopecten yessoensis. Next base: position 160,428 of record NW_018407539.1, read on the forward strand.
TGTGACTTCTGTCTGCAGCCCAAAGCCTGAGAAACGACGTGAGGGGGGAGCTAGCAGCAGTATGGGGGCAGCAGGAGGTCAAGAGTCATCAATGAGGATGGTCCAGGAGTCATCCATGAAGATGGGTCAGGACTCAGCGACCGGTGGCCCTAAGGAATCTGTAATGTCTACCCTGGCCGAGGGTGCCACCTCGTACGAGGGAATGGAGAAGAAGGGGCGTAACATCAGCCGTCCGACCAGTCCTGAGAGATGTGTGCCACTCTATGACAAGGACCTCATCAGGATGTTGGCAGAGGTCTCATTCGTTCAAGGGGAGGTAACTACAAATTTAATCAGAACCATTAACAGGACATGGAAGGGGGAATAGTTATGTGGCAAATTATGTTTTTCTAGCATTAAGTGAATTAGTTTTTGTGAAAAACAAGATGTTTAAAATGTTTATCTACTCTTAATCTCAAATCAAAGTCACATATAATTTTTAATGAACTGTAAAAGGGAATTAACTTTTTCATTCTGAAAAACTCTTGATATTTTTTTTACAAAATTTCAAGTTCATTATTAGTTCTGCATGTTTTTTCTATCATACTAATATAAGCCCACACCACAGTTCTTTGAATATTCCTTAGTCTGAAGTTTTCCTTGCATAAGAATACTTCCCCTGTAAGTAAGATGTTTCCAGAAACCAAAGCCATGAGGTGTAGTTGTGAAAAAGGTGGTAAAACTGGGTTATTTGTCCCTTTATGAAGTCAGAGTGTAAATACAAACATTGATGTTGTCATGTGTTTACCAAGGTAAGGAACTTAATGATAATCCGGGGTTATTGCCAGTAACAACATGAGTCGTACCACGTACATAATGTGACTTTGTCCTCAGGCCAATGTTCACCTGCTGCGATCTGAAGGGGTGGAACTAAACGACATGCCCATCCCTCCCGTGGACAAGAGTAAGCGCCCCAAAGGATACGTGGCTAAAAAACCAGAGGAGGACCCTGACTGGATAGAGTACTGGTTAGTTTACACGATCACTAGCTTCATGAATCTGATCTAGTATCTCCAGTATACTGAAATACTGAGATAAAACTTCAGTTTAAATCCTTTCACAGATGTTGCAGACTTTGAAATGTAAATCATAAAATATTTGAATACACACAACAATAAATAATGGTTGTGATATAATTTTTCTCATTGTATGTAAAAAAAACAATAATGCTCTAATTGATTTAATTTTATGGAACTAAAATCCTAGTACACTTTCTCAGATCAGAACCTATTTGTGGCTTTGAAAATGTGCTTATTACAGATTACAGTAGGGGTAAAATGTGTGTAGATAAATAATATAAGCAACATATCTGTTTATGTCATATTCCTGGCACATGTATGATGTAAGTTTTGAAATTATTTACTAAGTATTTAATTTTCTGTAAGTTCTTTTGAGTGTTAGTGAAGTGAAATTAAATATCTTGCAGACAACAGCAGTGAACTGTACAGTGCTGATATATATCATACTAAACACAGCAAGTTAAAGATATAAATATTTATAGTGACTGGATCAAATCATTGACTGAGGAGAGTACCCAGAGCTTCCTGCGAGGACTAGAACTTGGTGTGGAGCTAGTAGAACCCTGGCTGGTGTGTAGTGCGGGGGCGTACATCTGGAACTATAACAACCACCTTCTCACGCAGCTACGGCATCGTGAGGTCATAGAAATACTCGCCACTGTTGTGGCTGGCCTCCGTAAGATAGGACATGCAGGGTGTGTACTCTAGTCCACTGACCATGCAGTGGTTAGGCTTGGGGGCTTTTTGTGTATTCAGAATAATCTGTTTGTTTATTCTTATATGGAACATTTTCAGCAGTAGTTTGATGGACCTGTATATGTTTGACAGGTTTTGAATGTCTTTGTCTAGACTTGCTTGCTGTGACAGGTTTTGAAGGTCTTTGTCTAGACTTGCCAGCAAGCAAACATTAGACCACTAGATACATCCCTATTTCATAAATAATCAGTTTGGAACAAGGTTTCACATTCTTCTTTGTTTCCGTTTTATAATTTGTGTAATATTTTAACCGTTGAGTCTGTGTTATAGTTTGCCTTGTTAATCATTCAGTTGGTTCATTACATCCTTGCTTATTATTACTAATACTATTTCAATCTCCTGTTGCATTTGCTCTTGTTAAAAGTGAAAAATGAAATCAAACAAAATGAAACAAACCTGTCATGTTTTCATCATTGAGGAGTTTATGTGAACGTTGTGTTTGACTGATTCACTTTAGTCTGTTTTCGATAATGGGTTTGCTTATCTATTTTACAGGGAGACCGTGATGTTGGTCAATATTTGTACAGGCTTAGCATATGCTTACATGAAGCCCTGGATCCCAGCTGAGCCCAGCAAAGAAAATCAGCCTGTGTCATCAACCCCCATACCATCTCCCGAGGGGGGCAAGAAGGGAAAACCAGCTGCTGCCGCTGCTGCAAAGAGTAAACCAGTGCTATCTGTGAGCATCAGTCCAGATGCCACACCAGACCTGAAGAAGGCTATAGAGGTAGGTACAATAGTAAACCAGTGCTAGCTAGCTATGAGCATCAGTCTTGATGCTACATCAGACCTGAAGGAGACTATAGAGGTAGGTACAATAGTAAACCAGTGCTAGCTATGAGCATCAGTCTTGATGTCACACCAGACCTGAAGGAGGCTATAAAGGTAGGTACAATAGTAAACCAGTGCAAGATGTGAGCATCAGTCCAGATGCCACACCAGACCTGAAGAAGGCTATAGAGGTAGTTACAATAGTAAACCAGTGCTTGCTATGAGCATCAGTCCAGATGCCACACCAGACCTGAAGGAGGCTATAAAGGTAGGTACAATAGTAAACCAGTGCTAGCTATGAGCATCAGTCTTGATGCCACACCAGACCTGAAGGAGGCTATGGAGGTAGATACAATAGTAAACCAGTGCAAGCTGTGAGCATCGGTCCAGATGCCAAACCAGACCTGAAGAAGGCTATAGAGGTAGGTATAATTATAAAGCATGTTACTCATGAAGCCAGAAACCCCAACCTAGATTAAATGCAGTGTTATCAAGCATAAGAGGCATATGTATGCAGTTGTATTTGTTTTAGTAATTTGGTAATCCAACCACACCATCCACAGAAAATTATGATTTGATTATGATCATTTGGTATGGTAGAAGACATGGCTATCTGGTTAGAGCTTGATAAGTAATTCAAAGGTAACCAGATTCAGTTTGCTAACCAGCCCTAGGCCTGTTCCAGTCCTACTTGGGATTCTATTTTGATGAGTCTAGGACTTACTGTGCAGTTAATGTAAACAGGTTAAATGATTAAACGTTGGGATCCTTTCAGGTGTGTGAGTACGCCATAGATGTGACCAATGGCAGTAACCCATTCCACCTTGTCCCCATCGCCGCACGAGTCCCACTCCTTCAGACATGGGTGCTGGCCAAACAGATGGCTCAAACACAGATTCCAAAAACCCTTGGAGCTGATGATGAGGTAGGCTGGAGTGTAATTACTTATACATGATAATTCTTCTGGTGTAAAGTATTTGATTTAAGATGTATGAAGGCATTATTCATGAATAGTGCATTTATTTTTTTAGAAAATTCCCTGTTGCTGAAATGATTTGAAATTAATTTTGGTTTCAATATAACCTGATAGATATTTGATACCTGGGAAATGAATTAATTACCTGTTGTTTGTGTCTAGCCTTACACCGAAGGTCAGAGACAGATGACTAGAGCCATAGTTGCCATGGAGATGCTGACAGTCAACAGGAACGGTATCATGGAGTTCAAGGACACACCAACCATTGCTGAGGTAAAGGTCATAGGTCAAATATAAAATGTATTCTTAATTGAGTCTGATTTTACACATAAAAAAGGCAACTGAAATCCAGTATGTGTATAGTGTATTGATTGAATCATATCTGATTTAACGAATCACTGATAATTTATACAGGTAGCTAACTGGCTGGATGAGTGTACATGGTCAGACAAGTTTATGGAGCTACAGATGTGGACAAGGTTGACCTCTCTGTCCTACATACAGAAACTCCATGCCATTGTTGTACGCTGTAGTAAACGGGCTTTACGCTTTGCTACCGTCGGCACCCAGCCGAAGAATAGGAAGATGGAGGCGTAAGTATACGTTGTAAAGGGATAGTGCTTTAAAAATGGTATCACATGCTATCTAGTCTAATGTCAACATGAAGCTACACCAAGTTGTTCAGTTGTTCAAGAGAGGAGCTCAGCTTCTGACATGCTTTGTTGTCAGTGTAAATACTTGTAGTATATACCCACCTGAAAGATTCTGTATTTCCATACTGCAGATAATCCACATTGGATGTGGGGGGTTTTATGGGGGGAGGGATTTGCATTGAACACTATTTGAAAATTCAAATAGCATGCAAACAAAAAACAGTATGCATAATGTAAGATATCATTGCTGAGTGAAATATGAATTAACTACGTTGAAAATAAGTATAGAAGGCAAATTTGCAAATTTAAGTGTGAAAAATAAGTACTGGTAATCAACAATATTTAAACCCTTATTCAAAAGAATAGGTGTTATGTTTTGTACACCCTCATCAGATCATACCATATTGATTGTTGACAGTTGTGTCACTGTCTTTGTTTACAGCCACAGATACATGGTGGAGCAGGAAATGCTGAGTTACGCTAGTGGCCTCCTCGGCCAGAGTCTGGTAGACAACATGGCCGGTAAAAACGCTGTTAGACGTGAGGCCATGGAGGCCTTCCTCAACAGTGCCAGGTAAGTGTTACTGTCCCAGCTTTAAGAAATCAACAAAACTTAATCAACAAATTTTAAGACTCAACCTGTATCCTACTAAATACTCACTTGAAGCTAATGAAAATAGTTTTGAATAGCTGTCTGGTATGTGTTTTTTTATTTTACTTTTTTTTTCGAATGATATATTCTTATTTGGATAAACATATAATGATATTGAAAAAACAAATATCAGTATATTTGGATTCAATGAAAGTTTATCAAATTTTCAATCATGTATCTTTCAGTTTGTGCCAAGTTTTACAATACTATCTAATATGTTATGCTTACATACCTGTATACACATTGTGTCTATCAATGATAATCTTGTAGATTTGCGAGGAACGCTGACAACTATGAAATGGTGATGACAGCAGCGAGACATTACTGGAATGCCTGCATGCCCCTCGTCAGTCAGCCAATCGAGAGGGAGCTCTTGCGAGAGCCAATCAAAGCCATCCTCTTCTGCATCACCACCACAGCCGAGTCTGTGCGCAAGGCAGAGGTAAGAAAAAGACTGGCATTTACTTAATGGGAGTGTTTATCAACATGTACGGATAACATAGCCTATGTGAGGCTAGATTTGTGAAAATTACATATAAAATTATTATAATATTTTAATTATATTGATATAAGTTAATGATGAGAGAGTTGATTTATGTTATCAATACTAACCATATCTTAAGCTAAATATAATAGAAGTTTGTTATTGGAGACAACTTCATGTACAAAAGATTACTAAACTGAGAACCATTTGTGTTTAATAAAGAAAATATAAATGAAAAAAGGAGCATCTAGAATGTAAGTTTTTCTGTAACTTGGAAGGTCATATGACTGTGGTTCTACCAGATATATATGTAGTTCACGTAATACTGTAGATTCTTAAATCATCCAAATTTACACTCCCCACAATAATAACAGGAGAAGCAGGAAGATAAGCAGAATGAGGATGAAGAGGGAGGTACTGGAGCTGAGGTGGCTGGGGAGGATAAACCACAGAGTTCTACGATCGGGAGCCCCGAGGACGACCTCACCCTTAGAGCATCATTGTATGGAGTACTCTTCCAGTCCTACGCTGACAAGGTAAGTTTACCAAGACAGGGATACTTATAGTGTGAGTGTCAATGTATGTTCCTGTCCTACGCTGACAAGGTAAGTTTACAAAGACAGGGATACTTACAGTGCAAGTATCAATGTATGTTCCTGTCCTACGCTGACAAGGTAAGTTTACCAAGACAGGGACACTTACAGTGCAAGAATCAATGTATGTTCCTGCCCTAAGGTGACGAGGTAAGTCAACAAAGACAGGGATACTTATAGTGTGAGCGTCAATGTATGTTCCAGTCCTATGCTAACAAGGTAAGTTTACAAAGACAGGGCCACTTACAGTGCAAGTATCAATGTCTGTTCCTGTCCTACGCTGACAAGGTCAGTTTACAAAGACAGGGATACTTACAGTGAAAGTATCAATGTATGTTCCTGTCCTACGCTGACAAGGAAAGTTTACCAAGACAGGGATACTTATACTGTGAGTGTCAATGTATGTTCCTGTCCGACGCTGACAAGGTAAGTTTACAAAGCCAGGGACACTTATAGTGTGAGTGTCAATGTATTTTCCTGTCCTACGCTGACAAGGTGAGTTAACAAAGACAGGGACACTTACAGGACAAGGTAAGTTAACAAAGACAGGGATACGTATAGTGTGAGTGTCAATGTATGTTCCTGTCCTAAGGTGACGAGGTAAGTTTAAAAAGACAGGGATACTTATAGTGTGAGCGTCAATGTATGTTCCAGTCCTATGCTAACAAGGTAAGTTTACAAAGACAGAGATACTTACAGTGCAAGTATCAATGTATGTTCCAGTCCTACGATGACAAGGTAAGTTTACAAAGACGGGGATACTTACAGTGCAAGTATCAATGTATGTTCCAGTCCTACGCTGACGAGGTAAGTTTACAAAGACAGGGACACTTATAGTGTGAGTGTCAATGTATTTTCCTGTCCTACGCTGACAAGGTGAGTTAACAAAGACAGGGACACTTATAGTGTGAGTGTCAATGTATGTTCATGTCCTACGCTGACAAGGCAAGTTTACAAAGACAGGGATCCTTACAGTGCAAGTATCAATGTATGTTCCTGTCCTACGCTGACGAGGTAAGTTTACAAAGACAGGGACACTTACAGTGTGAGTGTCAATGTATGTTCCAGTCCTACTCTTACAAGGTGAGTTTACAAAGACAGGGATACGTATAGTGTGAGTGTCAATGTATGCTACTGTCCTACGCTGACAAGGTAAGTTAACAAAGACAGGGACACTTATAGTGTGAGTGTCAATGTATGCTGACAAGGTAAGTTTACAGAGACAGGGATACTTACAGTGCAAGTATCAATGTCTGTTCCTGTCCTACGCTGACAAGGGAAGTTTACAAAGACAGGGACACTTATATTGTGAGTGTCAATGTATGTTCCTGTCCGACGCTGACAAGGTAAGTTTACAAAGTCAGGGATACTTACAGTGCAAGTATCAATGTCTGTTCCTGTCCTACGCTGACAAGGAAAGTTTACCAAGACAGGGATACTTATAGTGCGAGTGTCAATGTATGTTCCTGTCCTACGCTGACAAGGAAAGTTTACCAAGACAGGGATACTTATAGTGTGAGTGTCAATGAATGTTCATGTCCTACGCTGACAAGGAAAGTTTACCAAGACAGGGATACTTATACTGTGAGTGTCAATGTATGTTCCTGTCCTACGCTGACGAGGTAAGTTTACAAAGACAGGGACACTTACAGTGTGAGTGTCAATGTATGTTCATGTCCTACGCTGACAAGGCAAGTTTACAAAGACAGGGATCCTTACAGTGCAAGTATCAATGTATGTTCCTGTCCTACGCTGACGAGGTAAGTTTACAAAGACAGGGATACTTGCAGTGCAAGTATCAATGTATGTTCCAGTCCTACGCTGGCAAGGTAAGTTTACAAAGACAGGGCCACTTACAGTGCAAGTATCAATGTCTGTTCCTGTCCTACGCTGACAAGGAAAGTTTACCAAGACAGGGATACTTATACTGTGAGTGTCAATGTATGTTCCTGTCCGACGCTGACAAGGTAAGTTTACCAATACAGGGATACTTATAGTGTGAGTGTCAATGTATGTTCCAGTCCTATGCTGACAAGGTAAGTTTACAAAGACAGGGACACTTACAGTGCAAGTATCAATGTATGTTCCTGCCCTAAGGTGACGAGGTAAGTTAACAAAGACAGGGATACTTATAGTGTGAGTGTCAATGTATGTTCCAGTCCTACGCTGACAAGGTAAGTTTACAAAGACAGGGACACTTACAGTGCAATTATCAATGTATGTTCCTGTCCAGTAATAAAGTATACAAAGACATCAACATTTTTAGCACACCATCATCTGATGGTGGGCTAATCAAATCGTCCGTGGTCCGTCTTTCCATCTGCCGTCCGTCCTTAAGCAATTCTTGTTATTGCTATTTCTCAGAAAGTACTGGAGGGATCTTTCTCAAATTTGATGTGTAGGTTCCCCTTGGTCCTTAGTTGTGCATGTTTTATTTTGATAGTGATCATAGAAACAAGTTTGCCGAAGGAAGAACTTACCTAACAGATCTTTCTCATATTGCAATGATCGGTTCTATTTCTTTTACAGTTAGTACTGTACTAGTAAATATGTGAAACGACAAACTTACCTTGAAGGTTGTCTTTTATACACAGCAGTTTAAATTTAGATCAAGGTTACCTCAAGGTAAATTAACTGTTAACATATGACACAATAAAGATCAAACTGACAAAGAACTTATGTGTAGATGGTACAATGGCGGGGGCCACGATGCCTCTGGGATCTCTTGTTTGTTATTGTATGGAATATTAAGTGATCTGTTAAAATTTTAATATGTAGAATAATTAAATGTATAATTTATTTTTTGACAGAAACAATGGGAGGAAGGTTTGGCTGCTATGGATCAGGCTATCACAGACATGCCCAGGACCAAACACAGACTGTAAGTCTCCATATAAACACGTAGGACCAAACACAGACTGTAAGTCTCCATATAAACACTTAGGACCAAACACAGACTGTAAGTCTCATACAAACACTTAGGACCAAACACAGACTGTAAGTCTCATACAAACACTTAGGACCAAACACAGACTGTAAGTCTCCATACAAACACTTAGGACCAAACACAGACTGTAAGTCTCCATATAAACACGTAGGACCAAACACAGACTGTAAGTCTCCATACAAACACTTAGGACCAAACACAGACTGTAAGTCTCCATACAAACACTTAGGACCAAACACAGACTGTAAGTCTCCATACAAACACTTAGGACCAAACACAGACTGTAAGTCTCCATACAAACACTTAGGACCAAACACAGACTGTAAGTCTCCATACAAACACTTAGGACCAAACACAGACTGTAAGTCTCCATACAAACACTTAGGACCAAACACAGACTGTAAGTCTCCATACAAACACTTAGGACCAAACACAGACTGTAAGTCTCCATACAAACACTTAGGACCAAACACAGACTGTAAGTCTCCATACAAACACTTAGGACCAAACACAGACTGTAAGTCTCCATACAAACACTTAGGACCAAACACAGACTGTAAGTCTCCATACAAACACTTAGGACCAAACACAGACTGTAAGTCTCCATACAAACACTTAGGACCAAACACAGACTGTAAGTCTCCATACAAACACTTAGGACCAAACACAGACTGTAAGTCTCCATACAAACACTTAGGACCAAACACAGACTGTAAGTCTCCATACAAACACTTAGGACCAAACACAGACTGTAAGTCTCCATACAAACACTTAGGACCAAACACAGACTGTAAGTCTCCATACAAACACTTAGGACCAAACACAGACTGTAAGTCTCCATACAAACACTTAGGACCAAACACAGACTGTAAGTCTCCATATAAACACTTAGGACCAAACACAGACTGTAAGTCTCCATACAAACACTTAGGACCAAACACAAACTGTAAGTCTCATACAAACACTTAGGACCAAACACAGACTGTAAGTCTCCATACAAACACTTAGGACCAAACACAGACTGTAAGTCTCCATACAAACACTTAGGACCAAACACAGACTGTAAGTCTCCATACAAACACTTAGGACCAAACACAGACTGTAAGTCTCCATACAAACACTTAGGACCAAACACAGACTGTAAGTCTCCATACAAACACTTAGGACCAAACACAGACTGTAAGTCTCCATACAAACACTTAGGACCAAACACAGACTGTAAGTCTCCATATAAACACTTAGGACCAAACACAGACTGTAAGTCTCCATACAAACACTTGACCAAACACAGACTGTAAGTCTCATATAAACACTTAGGACCAAACACAGACTGTAAGTCTCCATACAAACACTTAGGACCAAACACAGACTGTAAGTCTCATACAAACACTTAGGACCAAACACAGACTGTAAGTCTCCATACAAACACTTAGGACCAAACACAGACTGTAAGTCTCATACAAACACTTAGGACCAAACACAGACTGTAAGTCTCCATACAAACACTTAGGACCAAACACAGACTGTAAGTCTCATACAAACACTTAGGACCAAACACAGACTGTAAGTCTCCATACAAACACTTAGGACCAAACACAGACTGTAAGTCTCATACAAACACTTAGGACCAAACACAGACTGTAAGTCTCATAAAAACACTTAGGACCAAACACAGACTGTAAGTCTCCATACAAACACTTAGGACCAAACACAGACTGTAAGTCTCATACAAACACTTAGGACCAAACACAGACTGTAAGTCCCATACAAACACTTAGGACCAAACACAGACTGTAAGTCCCATACAAACACTTAGGACCAAACACAGACTGTAAGTCTCATACAAACACTTAGGACCAAACACAGACTGTAAGTCTCATACAAACACTTAGGACCAAACACAGACTGTAAGTCTCCATACAAACACTTAGGACCAAACACAGACTATAAGTCTCCATATAAACATGTAGGATCAAACACAGACTGTAAGTCTCATAAAAACACTTAGGACCAAACACAGACTGTAAGTCTCCATACAAACACTTAGGACCAAACACAGACTGTAAGTCTCATACAAACACTTAGGACCAAACACAGACTGTAAGTCTCATACAAACACTTAGGACCAAACACAGACTGTAAGTCTCCATATAAACACTTAGGACCAAACACAGACTGTAAGTCTCCATATAAACACTTAGGACCAAACACAAACTGTAAGTCTCCATATAAACACTTAGGACCAAACACAAACTGTAAGTCTCCATAAAAACACGTAGGACCAAACACAGACTGTAAGTCTCATACAAACACGTAGGACCAAACACAGACTGTAAGTCTCCATATAAACACTTAGGACCAAACACAGACTGTAAGTCTCATATAAACAC
>NW_018407539.1:171716-195221 GCF_002113885.1 Mizuhopecten yessoensis
TAAGTCTCCATATAAACATGTAGGACCAGACACAGACTCTAAGTCTCCATATAAACATGTAGGACCAAACACAGACTGTAAGTCTCCAAATAAACACGTAGGACCAAACAAAGACTGTAAGTCTCATATAAACCCGTAGGACCAGACACAGACTCTACACTTAGGACCAAACACAGAATGTAAGTCTCCATATAAACATGAAGGACCAAACACAGACTGTAATTCTCCATATAAACATGTAGGACCAAACACAAACTGTAAGCCTCCATATAAACACCTAGGACCAAACACAGACTGTAGGTCTCCATATAAACACTTAGGACCAAACACAGACTGTAAGTCTCCATATAAACACATAGGACCAAACACAGACTGTAAGACTCATATAAACACGTAGGACCAAACACAGACTGTAAGTCTCCAAATAAACACTTAGGACCAAACACAGACTGTAGGTCTCCATATAAACACTTAGGACCAAACACAGACTGTAAGTCTCATATAAACATGTAGGACCAAACACAGACTGTAAGTCTCCATATAAACACGTAGGACCAAACACAGATTGTAAGTCTCATATAAACACGTAGGACCAGACACAGACTGTAAGTCTCCATATAAACACATAGGACCAAACACAGACTGTAAGTCTCTATATAAACACATAGGACCAAACACAGACTGTAAGTCTCCATATAAACACGTAGGACCAAACACAGACTGTAAGTCTCCAAATAAACACTTAGGACCAAACACAGACTGTAAGTCTCATACAAACACTTAGGACCAAACACAGACTGTAAGTCTCCATATAAACATGTAGGACCAAACACAGACTGTAAGTCTCATATAAACACTTACTTTCTTAGACATACTTAGCAAAATTAACATTTACATTTTACATTGATAAATCTCTTTAACTTTTGAGATTATCTTTCAAATGACCCATTTGTAAAAATTTGGTTTTGAAACAACAACGCATTTATAGCATAGGGTATAACTTGTTTTATGATTTTGAAATATGGTTCCATTTAAACAGGAGAATAAATCAGACGTGGAAATAAACTTAATCCTACAAACAGGATACTGACTGAGTTCTGTAATGTATCATTACATTATGTAAATGAAATCTTTTAAAATCTTTTGGAATAAAATGCAGCTGATAACCATTCAAATTAGGTAAAATAATTTGTGATTTATTAGAAAAACGTGTCTTGGAAATTGTTTTTTTGTTTTGCAGTTTGATCTTTAAACATCGTGTAATGACAAAGGCTAAGCTGGGCCGGAGCGTCAATATGGACATCCAGAAGTTTAAGGTAGGAGCGGGGGTTATTGTCATACAAGTTTTTATTCTAACACATGTATGAAATGTTCTCTCATTAATTCCAGCGTGAGTTGATATTTGTTTTGCACTTTTTCAATTCTATTCGACTTCAATTAACCAGAGAGTGGCAGTATTTTTAAACAACTATATATTTCTGGAATCAGCTCTTTGTCTTTTGTATCACTAATTTTTCGTATTTTTTTATAGCATTCAACAAAATTTGCTGTGGGTTTATTTCTTAACTTTAATAACGAAATTGAAAGTTACATAGTATGATACTGTATATATGGATACCCTTTGATATTGAAATATTTTATCTTGATATTTTTTCTTGTAAATTATGCAGTGTTCAGTTTGCAAACAAAAACTTCAACAGTGTGTTGTACAAATCAAGACATAATAGCCTGTGTATCTTTATTCCTTTATCGCTTTGTTTGACTAACACCTGACAGGAGGACCTAGATGATCGGTTAATCAGCCGAGTTCCCAAGGTTTGGGTGTTACAGTATCTACCACTGCTTTTAGTTATTATTATTTGTATAATCGTCAGTCAGAATGGTGTCACACACAACGTGTTGCTGGCTGACTGGTCCAGTAGTCTATCACTGCTTCAGTTCGAGGAGGACACGGCCCACATGTGATCATAGGGCTTGTCACCGTCATTGTGCACTTGTTAGTGGTTAAGAGTTAAAACGTGTGGAACGAGTGTCAGAATTGTGAGAAGTTGCAGTCACACTCTTTGTTTGTAAAATACTTGGTGTTTCAACTACCTGAAAAGTTTTTAAAAAATGCAAATATTGATGACAGGCGGGATGAAAACTTTGTTTTAGGTTAAGTTTAATCAACACAGATTTTTGCTAACATGCTTTTCAAGTTCTTATATAATTTTTGATGTGAAAAAAGTAGACTATTCTTTCCATGTTTTGACTTTGAAAGCCAGTTGGATATTTTCACGAATTGTACGGTTATAATTTTTAATAGTAGCTGTTCATTTGCATGAAATCACTAACTCAGTGTTGAGTGACACACTGTCTGCACTCCCCTATCACCTGGTGAAGGTTGTAAGTGGTGGCTGAGTGTCTGTGGTCACACCTCACACGTTATACTGTTTGGCTAGGGACCAGCACCGTGTGAACCACACTACTGTACCTATGTATACATGCATGCATCAACTATTCATGTACAATATCTTTATATGTCAAAAACTATTGTGTACAGGTCTTATACAATGTCTGCTGTTCTTTATTTTAATTCAGATGACAACAGGAATAGTAAACTGTATGTTGTGTCTCATAATTGTACACTACCACTTTTTTCTAATTTTGTGTATTATTTAATTTGAAAATGTCTTTTTTCTGTAAGTTTTCTTTTTCAGATGACAGAATTCTGTTATGACAAACTTTGATAGGGAAAAAAATATCATCAAACTTTTCAGAACAGATTTTCGCAAATTTATTTTTAAAGATGTTTTTTTAACTGTCATTTTCCTCATGGGCAACATCTTAAAATCATTTTGTGAAAGCTTAAGGTACATTATGATTACATATTGCTATAGTAGTGACGCAATCCTATACCGATCCCTCTATGTTAATTTACAGGATGAGAGCGAGGACTATGTGGCCCACATGTGGAGGAGAGTGGCTCTCAGCTCTAAGGAGACTCTGGAGCAGCTCATATCCTACCAGGCAGCCATTGAGGCTCTCAATGTAAGTACATGTAACTACATACCCAGAGCCATGACTGTCAGACAGGCAGCCATTGAGGCTCTCAATGTAAGTAACTACTTACCCAGAGCCATGACTGTCAGACAGGCAGCCATTGAGGCTCTCAATGTAAGTAACTACTTACCCAGAGCCATGACTGTCAGACAGGCTACAGGTCTCTTGTCCGTTACAGATTTATTTCCTACTAGTATGAAAAAGTTATACTAGTATGAAAAAGTTATGTCCCCTGTTTGTTACAGAGCGCCAGTAATGAGTGGCAGAAAGTGGACCTACTGTTAGAGTTTGGTCTGTGGCTTTACTATCAGTAACACAGTAATGGTTATCACAGAGTTATGTCCCCTGTTTGTTACAGAGCGCCAGTAATGAGTGGCAAAAAGTAGACCTACTGTTAGAGTTTGGTCTGTGGCTCTACTATCAGTAACACAGTAATGGTTATCACAGAGTTATGTCCCCTGTTTGTTACAGAGCGCCAGTAATGAGTGGCAGAAAGTAGACCTACTGTTAGAATTTGGTCAGTGGCTGTACTACAACGAGTTCCCACTTCAGGATGCTGTGGACCAGATAGAGTGGGCTGTGGATATCATCCTCAACATGAGGACAGACACTGAAATACAAAAGGAAAGAGGTAATTACTCAAGTCTAGAGTCTTGTGTCAAAGGTTCTGACTGTAAAGAGGAGATAAATGTTACCACAACCAGACTACTGACTTCAGAGTTTGATTTCCCCACTTATAAGTGCTGCCAGGAGCTTCACACGTTGGCAGTCTGTAGTTGATGTTGTATGTTTTATTTATCTGTGACTACACTTCACTTGTCTTACACTCTGTGTAGTTGAAGTGTTTTACAGAAGGGATGAGAACTTTCGTTGTAGAGAGCAATATTGACATCTCAGTTCAGGATGATAACATTGTAAGGAATAGTATTGGATTCTCTGACTGAAGTTTTACCAGACTGGAGTTGAAACTGTGTTTCCAACTGTGATAATGACTTCAAGAGCTTCAGGGGGAATTCCATACTTTGGAAATTTGAAGTGACCTTCTTTCAGACAACACATCCTTTTGTAGTAGTTAGTGTGTAGGATGCAGATTTATATTGGAACTTTAGACATATACTGTACTTTGGTGAATTACAATGGAAACAATGCGACAAGTTTCTAGATTCAAGATAATATTTTTATCAATGAATTCATAGTTCTGAAGCATATAAAGTATCTCTGCAATTTATGGGAAAAGAAACACATTCCAGGTACATGTACTGACTTAGAGTCTTGGATTGATATTTTATGTGATAGATAATTATTCTGAATATTACGTCAACTGAGTCACAAAAATACAACCTGTCAAAACTGAACCTGATTATATTGCTCATGTTACTGTATACACTGATATACAGGAGTACAATGTTTCTTGTTAACCTTTGTACTTTAGATATAAGGCACCATTCTCATCTAGTAAATGTTTGATGTTAGCATGTCTTGTAATGTAACACTTATTGCTTACACCATGTTCATTTTAATATTAATTCTTCTTTTTAGATAAAATGTTAAATACTTGCACCTTTCTAATGTAATGTTGAATGTTCGTGATTGATTATAACTAATTAGTGTTAGTCGTTAAACAGACTCTAAGTTTTGGAGTTAATGTAGCTGACCACCAATTTGTTGCACTTATATAAATTTATGAAAGAATTCTGTTAAATTTTAAAATATTCTTTTATAAAAAAGCTGATTGTGTGCACGGAGAGGTGTTGAGTAGTTGTGAGTGTAGGGTTGTGAATGCTGTCACTGTTCTGATCCAGCTGCTGCCCTCAGGAAACTGTCACTGGTTGACTCCAACAAAAAGTTAACAGGCAAAGGTAGCAGGGACACCCAGCCTCTTGGCTTCCACACTTCTCTGCTTCGCCCTCTCATTCTCTGGCCACCATCTCTTAAAGTGCACTGTGCAAACTGTATCATTTAACGGCAATGTTGTGCATGATTTGTTTTCAGTCTGTTTCATTTTTTTGTCACTTATATAATCATATTGCTGTCATAATAGGACGTCAAATATAGCATTGTCAGAAAGACTGTACTAGATTACCTGGTATTGATACATATCATAATGGTAATAATCAGAGATGTATATATTACAGTGTAAGCCTTCTTATATTGATATATACCAAAAACTTATTATAATATTGATATATTCCAAAATAAAAATTATAATATTGATACATACCAAAAACTTATTATAATATTGATACATATCATCATGATAATATTCAGAGATGTATATATTACAGTGTAAGCCTTCTTATATTGATATGTACCAAAAACGTATTATAATATTGATATATACCAAAATAAAAATTATAATATTGATACATACCAAAAACTTATTATAATATTGATACATAACAAAAAATTATTATAGTATTGATATGTAATAAATGATTATAATTACTTCAATACTGATACATACCTATTGATACATAACTTGATAAGTGTATAATAAATAAATATTGCAATGACATGTACTATAATATTGATATATACCATATCTTTACTCTGACATGATATAAAATATAACATAATCGCTATAATATTGATATATATTATCTTTACTCTGACATTATATAAAATATAACATAATCACTATAATATTGATATATATTGTATATTTAATATAATATCAAAGCATACCATAATTGATATACCTGGTACTATTGATACATACTCTATATTTACTTGTAATATTAAAGCATACCGCAATTGCAATAATATTGATATATACAATATTTACTCTAAAATTGTGCTGTACCATTATTACTAAACATTGATACTTACTGTAATTACTGTAACTTTGATACATAATGTAATGATAATAATTTTGATATGTGTAAATGACTGTAATATCTATAAATATTGTAATTTCTATAAAATTAACACATAGCCTAATACATGGATTATTAGATACACCAGTGGGTGATGGAGATGTGGTAGATAAATAATATAATCGTTTTAATTCTAAGCTGTTATAAGTTTTCCTTCTTCCAAGTGTCCCTTTCTTTATCCCCACTGTTATATATATCTGCATGTATAGCTTGTATCCCAATAGCTTGTCCAAATGTCCTGAAATCCAGTTTGTTATTTTCCTTTTTGTTTAGGAATACTGTGTATTCTCCCGTAGTAGAACCCACCTCAACCGTGTTATTATCATGATACTATCATGAATAATTACGATAGGGGATATTTAATAGAGTTGGTGATGAAATAACATACACGTTTCAAAAGTACTGCAGATTACAAATACTGGTACTTCTCAAGTGCAAAGGTATTAAATTTATCTCATTTCCCATTTACGTAATATGTATAATTATAGCAATTGTATTCTTTTCTGAATATTTGTGAAGTTACTTAAACCAAGAAGAAAAAATATGATATGTAAGTGTAGTGTAAATGTCTCTTATCACTTTTAAGAACAACAGGAATTTGCAAAGGATTTCAAAATTTATCGAGGCCCTTTCTCAAGATAAAGGATAAAACAGACCATACACGTTGCTGTTAGACTCAGTCCACTTTTATTATTAACAGTCAATGTTTTGCACAGTCACCTGTTTCTGGGAAATTATTATGAAATTTTACTTTGAATCCATTCTAAGTGTGAATGAAATACATGTACATAGTAGTGGGAGTTGGAAAATTTGTCAGAAAAAATTCTGTCAGGTTAAAGAATTTACATGGAAGGTAGTCAGATGTAACAGCGTCATATACCAAGCTAAAAGAATCCTATATCCCAGCGCTTAAAATGTCAAAATTTCATCATGTGTAGTCCCATGTTGTGATACTGTCTATAACCTGTAAGTACCTGCCCAGTTTTTGTGGTGGTGTTGTACTGTGCTGTTATAGATGTAGCTAGAAACCTTACATCATCCTTTCACCCAGACATTGCGCTAAGTAGTTAGAGTGTGACGACCATGCCCAGACTAGGCATGCACTGGTACATATGTTTTTATTAGAGGTTCTTGATGTGATGAATGATCATACACTGTACTATATACGTATTGTTAATTAGGACTCTGCATGTTCCCACTTTTTACCTAAGGTTATCGACACCCTCTAGCAATGTAATACTATATCTAAGTTCAAAACAAGTCAGCGCTGAGTGGATTGATCCATTTATGGCAGTGTAATGAAAAATTCAATATGCTATTAATAGGGCACATGATTAACTTTTTACTTTTGTTTGTTAAGCATTTATTGATATATTTAATATGTGTAAGCATAATATTTTTAGCAGTATGGAAGAACATTTCTTTGGATTTGTAAAGTATAAACATAAGCGTTATGAAATGATAGAAATACTTATCACTGCTTATAATCATAGTCAATAATAGGAGTACCGGTGTTAGCAGTGTTGAAATATATAGATGTAAAGATTGCGATAAGTTACACATTTCAAGCTGAATCTTTCTGAACTACTAAGACACTACTGACAACACATGTCACCTTACTATGGTCACTTCGGTGTTTACTGTGAATCCATGTTTCTACATTTACTATTTGTGTGCATATTTTTCCATAGAGATGTTTTTCTTAGATGTTGTACAATAATTTGTGTGCTCAAGTCTTGATTGATCTTCTGTTAGTTATTCTGATGAAAATATTGTAAAACCTGTTTAATCTGACCCTTGAGTATTCTGATGCCCTTTAATATTCGACCTACAGCTGTTATCTACTTTCTTATGAAACATGTAAAACCTTTGTATTCTGATACCCTGTCTTATCTAAGCAATTTGTTGGATCCCACAGTGTGTCAGATTAGACAGGTTCAATTATATTATCTTGAGATTATCTTTTAAACACAAAAATGCGCAAAGAGTATTATCTTACTTTAAATTTTATAAATATGACTAATTTTCAATGTTTTTCAATTAACCTTTTTTATTTGTAGAAGTTACAGGTTTACACTTAAGATAACAACTTTCAAAATGTTAAAAGACGTCCAGATGATATTCCATGCAATCTTAAATGAATGTATATATGAAACAATTTTATCACAAAAAGACAACCATATATGTGTGCATTATAGTTTTACATGGATATATAACATAGAAACCGAACTAACTGCATGGATAATTTAAGATTTTAATTAAGAGGTCAGAGGTCAAGTGCTGCTGTACTTTAGATCTGTTGTTTACATATATAGCTTTGTCATAGACACATTGGTAATCTATTCATGATGAGCAATTGAATTTCATAGTTATTAATAATTTGTTTACTGATTACAATCGATCCTGTCTTGTAGCGGCATCAGTGGCCAAGAAAGCAGACAAGAAAGGGAAAGGCAAGGGGTCAGCGAAGGGCAAGGCCACACCAGGACCACCTCCAAAAACAGCTCCACCAGCTGACACTCCTCGCAAAAGTCCAGAACCCCGGAAAATGGCAAAGTCGATGGACAGTCGCAGTGACACTAGTAGTGTGTCTGATGACATCAATCCCGATGGATACATACCCATAGCCAAGCAAGCCATTATAGGTTTGTGTGTATACATACACATAGCCAAGCAAGCCATTATAGGTTTGTGTGTATACATCCCAAGAGCCAAACAAGCCATTATAGGTTTGTGTGTATACATCCCAAGAGCCAAACAAGCCATTATAGGTTTGTGTGTATACATACACATAGCCAAGCAAGCCATTATAGGTTTGTGTGTGTACATGCCCACAGCCAAGCAAGCCATCATAGGTTTGTGTGTATACATACCCAAAGCAAAGCAAGCCATTATAGGTTTGTGTGTATACATCCCAAGAGCCAAACAAGCCATTATAGGTTTGTGTGTATACATACCCAAAGCAAAGCAAGCCATTATAGGTTTGTGTGTATAAATCCCAATAGCCAAGCAAGCCATTATAGGTTTTTGTGTATACATACCCATACCCAAGCAAGCCATCATAGGTTTGTGTGTGTACATCCCCATAGCCAAGCAAGCCATCATAGGTTTGTGTATGTACATACCCATAGCCAAGCAAGCCATTATAGGTTCGTGTATGAGCAAGCCATCATAGGTTTGGGTGTATACATACCCATAGCCAAGCAAGCCATTATAGGTTCGTGTATGAGCAAGCCATCATAGGTTTGGGTGTATACATACCCATAGCCAAGCAAGCAATTATAGGTTTGTGTGTATACATCCCCATAGCTAAGCAAGCCATCATAGGTTTGTGTGTATACATACACAACGCCAAGCAAGCCATCATAGGTTTGTGTGTATACAGACCCTTAGCCAAGCACGCCATCATAGGTTTGTGTGTGTACATACCCATAGCCAAGAAAGCCATTATAGGTTTGTGTGTGTACATCCCCACAGCCAAGCAAGCCATCATAGGTTTGTGTGTGTACATGCCCATAGCCAAGCAAGCCATCATAGGTTTGTGTATGTACATACCCATAGCCAAGCAAGCCATGATAGGTTTGTGTGTGTACATACCCATAGCCAAGCAAGCCATGATAGGTTTGTGTGTATACATACTTAAAGCCAAGCAAGCCATTAAAGGTTTGTGTGTATACATTCCCATAGCTAAGCAAGCCATCATAGGTTTGTGTGTATACAGACCCTTAGCCAAGCACGCCATCATAGGTTTGTGTGTGTACATACCCATAGCCAAGAAAGCCATTATAGGTTTTTGTGTATACATACCCATAGCCAAGCAAGCCATTATAGGTTTGTGTGTATACATACTTAAAGCCAAGCAAGCCATTAAAGGTTTGTGTGTATACATACCCATAGCTAAGCAAGCCATCATAGGTTTGTGTGTATACATACCCATAGCCAAGAAAGCCATTATAGGTTTGTGTCTATACATACCCATAGCCAAGCAAGCCATTATAGGTTTGTGTGTATACATACCCAAAGCCAAGCAAGCCATTAAAGGTTTGTGTGTATACATATCCATAGCCATGCAAGCCATCATAGGTTTGTGTGTATACATACCCATAGCCAAGCAAGCCATCATAGGTTTGTGTATGTACATACCCATAGCCAAGCAAGCCATTATAGGATTGTTTAGTAGCATATTCAGTCTAAGGAAATTTGAATAGTACTGGTGACATGTATATTGGCTCAAACTTAAGTTCATTTGTTTGAGCTTATACAACATCAGATGAACATTGTGACAATGGACATTACAGAACTAGGTTCTAGAAAATCCTAAAAGGACTTGTTTTCATAGAACTTTATTGTGACAATTTCTGTTGGCTTGTATTTACACAATTAGTAGTTACTGTTAGTTATTTTTGGAAGACTTTAAGCTATCATTTCCCTCTGTTAAGGGTACTGTGTTGTCTCTAGATGAAGACACTTTAGCATCCCTGAACAGCATCAACTAGTCACAGTGTCTTAACCACAACGAAAGCATTGGTGAAAGGTGGCATGATTTACTTACATGTACATGTGTGTGTGCAGGTGTGCTGCCAAACAACCCCGGTATGAAGTTCCAGGACCTTGAGGATGTGAAACAGATAGACGGGCTGCTGAGAGCGTACATTCTCCTGGCCGAGATCGCCGGCCGCTCCTCCATGGAGTACCACGACTTCCTGCTCATGTGTCACTCCTTTGTCATGCGACTTTGGCAGGTATGTTTATCTTTAGGTCATTGACTGGAAGTCATTTCTCAAGTCCAACTGTGGAATAAGAGGTATAATAAAAAATAAAAATAAATACATTTAAAGACTACATGTGTGTTCAACTGTGGCATGGTGAAAGTTTTATGGTAAAAAGAAACTGACTATTTGCATTTTTATACTTTAACTCAAGATCAGTCATTTTCAGAAGCTGCTGTTGCATGTGGTTTAAATTTAAATAATACAACGCAGAATACATTTATTTAGCAAATGATCTTTAGCTCATGGATAAGAACAATATAGTATATTGTTAGACTGCCCACTTCATCTCATCACTTTTCTCACGATTGTTCATTACAGTAGTCCAAAGCTGCTGTTAAGACCCTTGGGCCATTTGTATTGATTGGTTCCGTAAAAAAAGATTTGAAAATCATTTCTGCATAGTCAACTTACTTAGTGTTGTATGCTTGGTAATGTAGGTGTCCGTACCAGTGACTGGCCCAATCATTAAAGAGATGGCCAAGGCTGCAGCTGCTGGAGGCAGCGATTCCAAGTCTGACGCTGCATCAGTTAAGAACAAGAAGAAGGAAAAGGATGCCCCAGCTGCCCCTGTTAAGGAGAAACCCAAACGTAAGGGGCCAATAGATGCCTTGCCTGGAAATACAGAGGAATGGGCTGTCTACGACGCTCCAGACGAGGTAAAGTATGAGACACATTACAGACGAGGTAAAGTATGAGACATTACAGACGAGGTAAAGTATGACACATTACAGACGAGGTAAAGTATGAGACACATTACAGACGAGGTAAAGTGTGAGACACATTACAGACGAGGTAAAGTATGAGACATATTACAGACGAGGTAAAGTATGAGACACATTACAGACGAAAGGTTGGACTGGATGGAATGTATGAGTGTACTATTCTATAACCTGTTCTAACTATTTCATAGTTACATGAATATTCTATAATGCTTTGTTAAGTAAATTTTTATGAGAACCAAATCCAATAATATATAATGATAACTACAATTTCCTATATGAATCCATATCATATTCTGAAATTTTACAAAATGTTTATTTTTTGGTAACTTATCCTATATATATCCAGTGGGTTGATTGCCAATGTTTTTATACACAGGGACTTTTGGGCATGTATCCCTTGGATTTTATGCAGGATGGGTTGTCAATAAATATACATGATTTACCAGTATTTAATTGTTAATATCTAAAACATAAACAGAAAATGATTAAATAAAAGTTGTAAAATTAAATTGGAGTTATCTCCCCTGCACTGTTTAATTGGATTGTTATGACAGAGTATATGTAATATTTGTAAATAAGTTTGGAAAGGACTTAAATAGGCCTAGCCTGATGTCCAATCCAATTGACATATATCAAGTCAATAAATCTGTTGAAATGAAGACGAAAGGTTGGAAATTTTATATGATCATAGACTCCCACAGAGACAGCTTGCAAGAATGACTTAATGTATCACAGCCATGTTTGTATTTAAACACAATGCTTGAATAAATCATCTGTAAGCAAGATTCTGTCGTGATTTTCGCTGCTCCGTTGGAATTCATGTTTGAATATTGATTAATTTTGATAAACTGAAGAACAATACCAGACTTGTTCCCACTCTTACTTCTGTGTTGTAGGTGGTGGAAGCCTTCAGCAGTGAGCAGATGAAGGTGAATGGTATTAACAGCAGTACCATTGTCAAGCCGGTAAGTCTACAATAAGTCTCTGTGGCTGGGGCAGTAATCCACTACAAGTCTTGGTCAAAGTTAACATGGCTCTACTGAATTCGTACATATTATTGATGGTTTAAGTGTGGTCTAGATATTCATGGAAAAATGTACACTTATAGAGTTTGTTTTATTATAGTTGATTAAAGAGACATGTCTCTTTACAACTATGAAGCTTTGTGCTCAATTTTTAAATATACTTTTAAATTCTTTTTCGCTGCTAAAAACACAAAATTCAAAAAGTTCTGTTAAGAACTGGTTTAAAGTGGGAATTTTTGTTTTTACTATAAATTGTGCTTGATTCAGATGCTGACCTATCACTACCTGAACACACTGATCAGAATGCTGAGGGAGGTTGGTTACAATCACCTCACTCTGCCAGTGTTCGCCCTGGAGGATATCCTGTCACGTAACCTCCTCAAGAGTACCCCTCTCAACGTCCTTATCCACACCAGGTAACATCCACAATACAATGATACATGCCATGGCTTTTTATAGGCAAAACTTGTTCCACGCGTCACTTTGTCTGGGGTATCTCTCAAAGACTTTGTCACCTACAATTGCCAAACTTTGTGTCCGAGCAGCTCTTTGGAATGGCTGATTAAGGATCAATAGCATTGGTTCATTTTGTGGGAGAATGAAACCTGACAAACTGGTTGTGGTAGTTTGATATTGTGCAGTAATAAGAAATCCTCATTCTTCAAAGTTGTGTCTTAATCATCTACAGACCTTCCTTTTACTCCCTATTATCTCCGTATCAGCCATCTTGTTGACAACATTGTCTGAAATGAAAGTTTCAAGGATTATGATTGGCTGAAAATGAAAGTTTCAAGGATTATAGAATTCTCACTTTCTTAGATAAAAGTTCAGTACAGTATAACATAATGAATCACATCACAAGCCATGTTGTATGGTGTTAAACAGGGTGACATGATCTAGTGTTAACCAATCATCACAAACTTATATCATTATAAATGTATTAATACTCCTTTAATTATTGTTTCAGGGCTGCTGAGGTTTGCCTGGAGTTAAATCTGAAGAATGGAATCTTTTTCCATGAGAAGTTGGCTGGACCTCTGACAATAGATGAAGAAGACCAGTCTCTGTAAGTACAGCAGAGGCTATAATTGTCTTTTTGATAAGTCATGATAATATCAATTTTTAAATAATTTTAGCATATTTCGTTAAGATTTCATGAATTTAAGAAAAAAAGTAATGATGAAAACCTTGTTATACTTCTGCCTCCCTAAATTTGTACCTTTTTATGATTTTGCCCTGAGTAGGCTTTGCCTTTATGTCAGCTTATCATGCTTCACAGCATTTTTGTGATCTTTGCCTTTTATTTTGATCCCTGTGACCTTGGTTACGTTTTTGCAGTTAGATGTGTATAGATCAGTTAGTGACTAAGTACTACAGCTAAGGTCATGTAATATCACATGTGTATAGATCAGTTAGGGACTAAGTACTACAGCTAAGGTCATGTAATATCACATGTGTATAGATCAGTTAGGGACTAAGTACTACAGCTAAGGTCATGTAATATCACATGTGTATAGATCAGTTAGGGACTAAGTACTACAGCTAAGGTCATGTAATATCACATGTGTATAGATCAGTTAGGGACTAAGTACTACAGCTAAGGTCATGTAATATCACATGTGTATAGATCAGTTAGGGACTAAGTACTACAGCTAAGGTCATGTAATATCACATGTGTATAGATCAGTTAGGGACTAAGTACTACAGCTAAGGTCATGTAATATCACATGTGTATAGATCAGTTAGGGACTAAGTACTACAGCTAAGGTCATGTAATATCACATGTGTATAGATCAGTTAGGGACTAAGTACTACAGCTAAGGTCATGTAATATCACATGTGTATAGATCAGTTAGGGACTAAGTACTACAGCTAAGGTCATGTAATATCACATGTGTATAGATCAGTTAGGGACTAAGTACTACAGCTAAGGTCATGTAATATCACATGTGTATAGATCAGTTAGGGACTAAGTACTACAGCTAAGGTCATGTAATATCACATGTGTATAGATCAGTTAGTGACTAAGTACTACAGCTAAGGTCATGTAATACCACATGTTTAAGTTCCTCTATGAGTACAGCATGTTGTATGGATTTTTGTGCCATGCTTTGTGTTAATTTACTGATATCTTAGGTGTTAATTGTCTTATATATTAGATTTTCAATTTCATAAAAAATGTGAATAAACTGGGAGATTTTTTAACCTCTGTTATACTGTCTTGTACCTGTATGAGAGATACATTGAGATGATTGTATAACCCTAGGTCCCGCGATGAGATCGGCCAGTGGAAGGAGAGACAGATACAGGTCGTGAGGGAGGAGATGAGAGTGAAGGAGTCGCTGGCTAATTTGGCTGCGGAGAGTACACAAAGTCAGACAAGGAAGTCGGTCACATCTCGTCCCGGCCAGTCCTCCATCGACACCAAGGTTGGTTGTTTATAGGTGTAACATCATTCAAACACAATTGAATTGTGATACTTGTAGTAAAGCCAACTCCTAGTTAACTGAGGTGTCTTTAAGCAGACAGATGACATGACACTACAAACATATGTTTACCTCAGGTTTCTTACATTAGTAAACATCATTTTTTCATGAACAGTACTCAATGCATCTTTTAAAGTGATCTTTTTCGAGTTTACACATTTATTAATAATTCTGACAGGTTTTTCCTTGATAAATAATCAATTCTTCATCTATTGTTAATCAAGTAACCAATGTAGCTGCTATCATTACCATACTTGTTACAGAGTGAGGATCAGCCGCTGACGTCTCATCTGGGAAAAGTGTTGAGTGCTGTTACCTTCCGCGACGTGTGGGCTGACATGGCCGAACTCCTCATCAGACAGGTCAGTACAGAGTATTGATATTTTCTTAATTGTAATCTTATTATTAATAAATGTACAGTTGAAAAGATAATTTAATTTCTCATGATTTAATTAATTGACATTTTGTTACAGTGTGGCTACCAAGCAGCCAGACAGTATCTGGACGAAGTACACAAAGCCGCAGTGGTAAGTCAGTGTAATACAGGTTGTATAGAAAACTGGCTTTCAACAGTAAGACAGTTAACCTATATAATAGATATATCAACATTTAACTTTCTACGATGAGTTTATGATTCAAATGAAGCCCAAAATGTCAACATACAATATATCAAAATTTCTTCATGTTTATAAAGTTTGAAAATGAGGTATATTACAGGTGGAAAAAGAATATGCATTTGATCTGCAGGCCCCATTCTCCATTTTACCTGACAAATTGTTGAAAAATGATAACATAGACCAAACATCAATAACATAGACCAAACATCAATAACATAGACCAAACTTCTTTCTCTGCAGGCATTTGACGACCAACAGCTTCAGGCCCGGACCCTATTCCTGTTCGGGAAGCTGGCTCTCGCTGAAGCCCAGTATGGACAGGCCTTTAACTTCTGTCGCGAGGCACAGGTTAGATTCTGATGTCTTTATCTGGGATCACCAC
This sequence comes from Mizuhopecten yessoensis, assembly GCF_002113885.1. Taxonomy (NCBI): domain Eukaryota; kingdom Metazoa; phylum Mollusca; class Bivalvia; order Pectinida; family Pectinidae; genus Mizuhopecten; species Mizuhopecten yessoensis. Next base: position 187,639 of record NW_018407539.1, read on the forward strand.
ACTCACACTTCAGTTACTACTATAGAGGCCTGATGATGGATATCCATGGTATCAGTCTGCAAGAAGACTTTTCAATTCTTGGTTACAAACAAATGTTGAGACAATAGACTTATAACTATCTGTATAACACTACTTTTCTACAATGATTCCTATCACCTTGAACGGTCTATCTGTATTAACACTACTTTTCTACAATGATTCCTATCACCTTGAAAGGTCATCATAATTTGTGTCCCATTTCCAGCTGTAGATAACAATTTGATGTTGAATGTTATAGACTATTTACCACGGGGATGAGATGTTCTGGTACGAGACCACCATGCTGATGGTGGAGGCTACGTTGAAGGACTACGAGAACAGGAATTCTGTGAGAATTGTAAGTATCTTCAGGGACAAATCACAGCACATGTTTTATATGATAACTTTGATGGAAATACATTCAGTCTATTACTGATTTTAAGCAATTTTATGATGAATATTAATTTTGTTATCTTCTTTGACAGGCCCGGGGTATTCTGGTGCATGCCCTGAACGAGTTCCTAAGAATTGCTGATGAGCGCCCCAACAGGGTCAGTGTGACCCAGTTCATCATCTCTAAAATGGAAGCAAGGTAGGTGAATCTGATGACTCAATTTGATCATGCCCATAATATGTATTAAACCCTTTTCACTCTTTAGGGAACTTCAGATATTAAGATCCATTAAAATTGGATACAAAATATGTCACTTTATGCATAAGTCCAAGATCATATGTAATATAACTATTTTCATTGGCATGATTCTTTAGAAATATTTGGATGTTTTCCTCAATCTTGCTGGTATAACTGACTTGAAAGTAACAATTGTGATTATCTAGGACAATAAATAACTTCCATTGGATGTGCTATCATTGAGCTGTAACTTACTGATTTTCTGACACCTTGCTGACTTTATCTATTTGTTTTGACAGATTGGCTTTTGTCCAGAGCAAGCTGATCTTGGAAGAAGATATGGATATTAATGAACCAAAAGTGATGAGAAAACTCCTCGGTATCTGTGAGGTAAAAAATGTAACAAACCACAGTGTTTCCATAGTTATTTGGTTTCCTAGCATTTTGGAGTGTGAACAAAATATACCAGTCTTCCCTGTTCCTATCATATTTTATAGCTTTGTAAAAAAGTCATTGGAAAAGTCAATAAACTTGGATTTAAATCAAATTCTAAATATTCTTGTGTCTACATCTATTGTTACACTTGTTCAAAATTCATTTTCCTGTACATTAGTGTACGATTAATGCTTATAAGTAACCTAGATAGAAGATTTCTTTTTCAAAAGTGATTGGTATTAAATTTTTGTGAAATAGACTGAGGTACCCTATTCTACCCAAGTATAACGTCTTTTTATCAGAAAAAAACTTGTAATTTACGCTCCTTGAGTTTTGGAGAGATAAAATATCTGTATTTATTTGTACAGAAATACGAGGGTGCCTGTGACAAGCTGGTAAAGCTAGGTTACAAACGAGAGGTCCTACCCATCATGAAGGACCATGCTGATATCCTACTCAAGATGGCCAAGAAGTCGATCCATTCAGAAAAAGAAGTCCTGCATACTTATTACCTCCAGGTAATGGCGAACAGGTCTTCATTTCTGTCCCTCTGTAACAAAGATTGGAGCAAATTTTGTTATTTACATGACATTGTCCAACCAGGTTCATTTCTACAAATTTTATTATAAGTTCCCTGATGTCAACCTTTCCCAAAGTGCATGCATAGTTTTGCTTTTGAGGTCGAAAGGCAATGTAATTCTCTATATATAGAAAGTCAGTTTCTGCTATGAACTAATTACACAATAAGAGAATGAAATGATTCTATATTTAAAGAAAACAACTTACACCATTTTAATTAGCCTATATATTTTATTAGATATTACCTGTATTACCTGACTAACCTAACAAGGTTAATTTCCCCAGTCTTACGACTGAAGAATACTGACAATTATCGTCCGTGTTTGTAGTCGATGAGTGTACTGCGGGAGGCTGTGGCCATAGCAGAGGAGGTGTACCGGGACGTCCAGACTCTGTCATCTCTACAGGAGGTATGCTCGCTCCCTATATAATAACACTATCAGACAAGGATCATACAATAATTTTAAAGAAAAAGGAAATAATACAATAATTTTGAACTACAATTTAGATTTAGATTTTACATTAATTTCCATCAGAAAAATAAAAAAAGCTCAAAACAATCAAACAGCATCATATGAAACACTATTAAGTGCATCCTATCAAACAACACTATTCTATTGAACTACATTGGGGAAAAAGGTAATAAACAACACCTGATCATAATCAGACAAGTTAGCTGATATTTCCCAATGAAATTACTAGAACTAATAGGCACAACTTACTGAAATAAAATCCTCACACCAAACGCTTCTCTCACATGTTTATCAGTGGTTAACTGGACACTTCTATTTCCTAAACAAACGTCTAGAATATATATATCTGATAAATTCTGGATAAGGGCAATAATTATCATCAAAACTTTCTACTTCAGTTATCTTTATTTATAAATATACTTCAAATTTGTACAGTTGCGGAGCTTGAGTCTGCCAATCCAGCGAGAATTGGCCGATATCAAGGTGCATTGTGGGACGGTGATGTTGGAGATCTTCCAGGAGCACGCCAAGGAGGCTAGAGAGACCCAGCTTGAGGATATCCGGAAGGGTTTGGTTGTCAAGGTAACCTGGGCATCTTAAGTGTATTTAATTATGTATGTGGCAGAGGTTGTCAAGGTAACCTGGGCATCTTAAGTGTATTTAATTATGTATGTGGCAGAGGTTGTCAAGGTAACCTGGGCATCTTAAGTGTATTTAATTATGTATGTGGCAGAGGTTGTCAAGGTAACCTGGGCATCTTAAGTGTATTTAATTATGTATGTGGCAGAGGTTGTCAAGGTAACCTGGGCATCTTAAGTGTATTTAATTATGTATGTGGCAGAGGTTGTCAAGGTAACCTGGGCATCTTAAGTGTATTTAATTATGTATGTGGCAGAGGTGAAAGAAAATTGTCAGAGGTACAATTAATTACAGAAACTTTACTGTATACAAATTTGATATTGCACTGTACCACGTTGCATTGTGGGATGGACATTGTTAGGTTTATGGTGCTGACTGTCTTGATGAATAATGGGCTACTCCCATGAAAGGTAAAATAAAATTGTGTGGCAGATGGATATTTGGAAACAAAACCTTCCTTTCATGCATTATATATTTCATGAAGTTATCTTCTATCCCTTAATAAAAAAAAATCTATAACTATCAAAAAATAAATTTCAAACTAGAGGGTCCATTAACAGATTCAAATTAAATCTGTTAATTTTGTCATACATACTTACAAGTTTACTGAGTGTTGTATCTGTTGACAGTTGGTGGAGGATTTCATCAGAGAGACACCGACTTACACACACATGGAGAAAGAATGGGTCGACACCACAAAGTAGGACCCACTTACACAAGTGTTAATAGTTCTAAGTAGAATACAGATGATAGCAGACACAGTTTAGACCAACTTTTCTTCAAAAAGAACATCCAATCATAAAGTGATAAATCCTCTAGATAAGCATGTGATTTTAAAATAATACATATACTGTCTATAATATCTTAATAACTACATGTTAATAAATGGAGACCTTGTCAGTTTAAGACTTGTACTGTAATTGCTTAAAGCTAGTCTTTATGACCTTTTTGTATATTCCTTTTGCTATTTACGTTAGATTTCTCAACATTTTTGTCCTGTATTAACGTGTTCCAATATTCATTTGTTTTCATTGTTTGCCTTTACAGGACAGTTATAGAAGATGCCATGCTCAAGTTTGTGGATGCTCACAATATGGCTGCAGGCATCCCCAAGCTGAGAGCTAAGGTAGGGGTGACAGGATAGTATTACCGTGTAGTAATCAGTTATCTTTCGGTGTGGAGTGATTTGGTAGGTGTGACAGGATAGTAATACCGTGTAGTAATCAGTTATCTATTGGTGTGGAGTGATTTGGTAGGGGTGTCAGGATAGTGTTACCGTGTAGTAATGAGTTATCTATCGGTGTGGAGTGATTTGGAAGGGGTGACAGGATAGTATTACCGTGTTGTAATCAGTTATCTATCGGTGTGAGTGATTTGGTAGGGGTGACAGGATAGTATCACCGTGTAGTAATCAGTTATCTAGCGGTGTGGAGTGATTTGGTAAGGGTGACAGGAGAGTATTACCGTGTAGTAATCAGTCATCTATCGGTGTGGAGTGATTTGGTAGGGGTGACAGGATAGTAATACCGTGTAGTAATCAGTTATCTATCGGTGTGGAGTGATTTGGTAAGGGTGACAGGATAGTATTACCGTGTAGTAATCAGTTATCTATCGGTGTGGAGGGATTTGGTAGGGGTGACAGGATAGTATGACCGTGTAGTAATCAGTTATCTATCGGTGTGGAGGGATTTGGTAGGGGTGACAGGGTAGTGTTACCGTGTAGTAATCAGTTATCTATCGGTGTGGAGAGATTTGGTAGGGGTGACAGGATAGTGTTACCGTGTAGTAATCAGTTATCTATCGGTGTGGAGGGATTTGGTAGGGGTGACAGGGTAGTGTTACCGTGTAGTAATCAGTTATCTATCGGTGTGGAGTGGTTTGTAAAACGAAGGCTTTTGTAGATGTACTCTGAATGAAGCTCAAGTTGATCACAATATCTTGAGAATAGAAATTTAATTGTATGCCTGCATTATACATGCTTCAACAACCTTATTGTCTTTCATATATCTCCTATTACTTTGGCTGTTCATCAGAATCATTTGCAGAAGGTAAGTTTGTTAGACATATATCATGTCTGCAGAAGACAGGAGAGTCCATAACTTGGTTTGAGAGGTTCTGAGAATATTAAATATTTTTATTGTAGGCGTTGTGTGGAATAGGTCAGAGTCTGAAGGCATTCTCTGTCTTCTCATGTCCAAATTCCGCCACACAGTGGTCCGTGTATGAGGAGGTAAGTCTAGACATAAAGCAAAATATCACAAAGTTCAAGGATTTAAAAACACTCATCTGTCTGATTCTTCTGATTCAACCATCCTGCATTTTATTGCAAAAAGAATTTTTGTAATTAACCATTTACAAACTGATTAATGAAAAGAAATATTTGAAATTCATTGCTGGTAGTAATTCTAGACTTCAGGAATGATTAGGAAACATTGGTAAATTGCAGGAACTTTCTAAGCTGGAGAGTTCGTCTGGGGAAGGAGAAGAGGATGAGGAGGAGAAACCTGAGCTGGACGAGACGTCCAAACTGTTTGTACGCTACTCTGTACAAATGAAAGAGACAAAGGTAAGACCGGTGTAAACATACTGTTTGTACGCTACTCTGTACAAATGAAAGAGACAAAGGTAAAACCAGTGTAAACACACTGTGTGTACGCTACTCTGTACAAATGAAAGAGACAAAGGTAAAACCGGTGTAAACACACTGTTTGTACGCTACTCTGTACAAATGAAAGACAAAGGTAAAACCAGTGTAAACGCACAGTTTTGATTCATCAAGATGCTATTTGTATAAAATTACTGTGTAAATGCATGATAATGACATCTAATTGGCTACTACAGCCACTGAGGTATCACATGTACAAATATCCCATACTCATTTTAGCAGGACTTGCTTTATTGACTCAAAACTATTCTTTTTGTTAATACTCCACGGGTACTAGTGTAGGGAACTATATAGGTGTACATCCATTTGTTACACATTTGCTTCTCACAAGTTAACTTGAATATTTTCAGACTGTTATACATCAAAACATTGTTCCCTAATTTTAATGTTGTCCGTTATAAAATATTAGAGTTATTGATTGCCTCACAATACTGCTACTTTCCTTTGTTTGAAAGTTAGTGTGTAATCAAGGTGAACTATAGTTGTACTATAACTCCGTGAAAAAAATCACATTTTCCTTACATTAATTTAGTACTGAATATGATTGTGTGTTAACATTATATTAAGTATTGGATGTGTGTTGACATTATACAGAGTGTGGATGTGTGTTGACATTATACTGAGTGTGGATGTGTGTTGACATTAAACAGAGTGTGGATGTTTGTTGACATTATACAGATTGTTGGATGTTTGTTGACATTATACAGAGTGTGGATGTGTGTTGACATTAAACAGAGTGTGGATGTGTGTTGACATTATACAGAGGATGTTTGTTGACATTATACAGAGTGTGGATGTGTGTTGACATTATACTGAGTGTTGGATGGTTGTTGACATTATACTGTGGATGTGTGTTGACATTAAACAGAGTGTTATATGTTTGTTGACATTATAAAAAGTGGATGTTTGTTGACATTATGCAGAGTGTTATATATTTGTTGACATTATACAGTGTTGGATGTTTGTTGACATTTTACAGAGTGTTGGATTTTTGTTGACATTATACAGAGTGTTAGATGTTTGTTGACATTATACAGAGTGTTGGATGTTTGTTGACATTATACAGAGTGTTGGATGTTTGTTGACATTGTACAGAGTGTTGGATGTTTGTTGATATTATACAGAGTGTTAGATGTTTGTTGACATTATACAGTGTTGGATATTTGTTGACATTAGACTGAGGATGTGTGTTGACATTATACCTAGTGTTGGATGTTTGTTGACATTTTACAGAGTGTTGGATGTTTGTTGACATTAAACAGAGTGTTATATGTTTGTTGACATTATACAGAGTATTAGATGTTTGTTGACATTATACAGAGTGTTGGATGTTTGTTGACATTATACTGAGTGTTCGATGTTTGTTGACATTATACAGAGTGTTGGATGTTTTTTGACATTATACTGAGGATGTTTGTTGACATTATACAGAGTGTTAGATGTGTGTTGACATTATACAGAGTGTTAGATGTTTGTTAACATTACACAGAGTGTTGGATGTTTGTTGACATTATACAGAGTGTTGGATGTTTGTTGACATTATACATAATGTTAGATTTTGTTGACAGGCTGCGGAGGATGTGAGCAGACACTACCTACTACAGGCAACAGAAGTTTTAGTCCAGGCCCTCAACTTGGCACTGAACAAACACTACACCGTAAGTAACCTGATGTTACACTGTACAAACACTACACAGTAAGTAAACTGATGGTACACTGTACAAACACTAAACGGTAAGTAACCTGATGTTACCCTGTACAAACCCTATACAAACCCTACCCGGTAAGTAACCTGATGATACACTGGACAAACACTACACAGTAAGTATCCTGATGGTACACTGTACAAAAACAACACGGTAAGTAACCTGATGATACACTGGACAAACACTACACGGTAAGTAATCTGATGTTACGCTGTACAAACACTATACAAACACTACACGATAAGTAACCTGATGATACACTGGACAAACACTACACGGTAAGTAACCTGATGTTACACTGTACAAACACTATACAAACACTACACGGTAAGTAACCTGATGATACACTGTACAAACACTACACGGTAAGTAACCTGATGGTACACTGTACAAACACTACACGGTAAGTAACCTGATGGTACACTGTACAAACACTA